>NW_025957876.1:0-39995 GCF_023159225.1 Perognathus longimembris pacificus | reverse complement strand
CTCGGTGATGGATAATGGAAGGAAGGGCAGGCAACTGGTCGACTTCATTTAAATAAACAAATAAAAAATAAGATAAACTCTCAGGAATAGATAAATAATAACAAAAAAATTGTGAAGTCGAGAAAGCGAGAGCGCGCGAATGCACTCAAGCAAACACAAACAGCACAGCACGATGCGTATTTTTTTTAAAATTGACAAAATAAATCAAAAATAAATCAAAAATAAAAATAAGTGGAAAAGGCGAGAGTGCGCGAGCACACAGGAGCAAAGACAAGCAGCGCAGATTGATGCGTAGTAAAAAAAAATAATAAATAGACAACTGGTCGACCTCATTAGAAATAAAAACCCAAAAGATTAGATAGACAAACAAACAAACACATAAATGTGGAGAGAAGGGCAGTGCGTGCAGGAGCAAAGGAAAACAGCAGACAGACCTGAATCCTTATCTTTACAAGGTCGACCTCAGAACTTTTTTCAGTTTGTCTCGGTGACGGATAATGGAAGGAAGGGCAGGCAACTGGTCGACTTCATTTAAATAAACAAATAAAAAATAAGATAAACTCTCAGGAATAGATAAATAATAACAAAAAAATTGTAACTTGGAGAAAGCGAGAGCGCGCGAATGCACTCAAGCAAGCACAAACAGCACAGCACGATGCGTATTTTTTTTTAAAATTGACAAAATAAATCAAAAATAAATCAAAAATAAAAATAAGTGGAAAAGGCGAGAGTGCGCGAGCACACAGGAGCAAAGACAAGCAGCGCAGCTTGATGCGTAGTAAAAAAAATAATAAATAGACAACTGGTCGACCTCATTAGAAATAAAAACCCAAAAGATTAGATAGACAAACAAACAAACACATAAATGTGGAGAGAAGGGCAGTGCACGCAGGAGCAAAGGTAAACAGCAGACAGACCTGAATCCTTATCTTTACAAGGTCGACCTCAGAACTTTGTTCAGTTTGTCTCGGTGACGGATAATGGAAGGAAGGGCAGGCAACTGGTCGACTTCATTTAAATAAACAAATAAAAAATAAGATAAACTCTCAGGAATAGATAAATAATAACAAAAAAATTGTAACTTGGAGAAAGCGAGAGCGCGCGAATGCACTCAAGCAAGCACAAACAGCACAGCACGATGCGTATTTTTTTTAAATTGACAAAATAAATCAAAAATAAATCAAAAATAAAAATAAGTGGAAAAGGCGAGAGTGCGCGAGCACACAGGAGCAAAGACAAGCAGCGCAGCTTGATGCGTAGTAAAAAAAAATAATAAATAGACAACTGGTCGACCTCATTAGAAATAAAAACCCAAAAGATTAGATAGACAAACAAACAAACACATAAATGTGGAGAGAAGGGCAGTGCGCGCAGGAGCAAAGGTAAACGGCAGACAGACCTGAATCCTTATCTTTACAAGGTCGACCTCAGAACTTTGTTCAGTTTGTCTCGGTGACGGATAATGGAAGGAAGGGCAGGCAACTGGTCGACTTCATTTAAATAAACAAATAAAAAATAAGATAAACTCTCAGGTATAGATAAATATTAACAAAACAATTGTAAAGTGGAGAAAGAGAGAGCGCGCGAATGCACTCAAGCAAACACAAACAGCACAGCACGATGCGTATTTTTTTTTAAAATTGACAAAATAAATCAAAAATAAATCAAAAATAAAAATAAGTGGAAAAGGCGAGAGTGCGCGAGCACACAGGAGCAAAGACAAGCAGCGCAGATTGATGCGTAGTAAAAAAAAATAATAAATAGACAACTGGTCGACCTCATTAGAAATAAAAACCCAAAAGATTAGATAGACAAACAAACAAACACATAAATGTGGAGAGAAGGGCAGTGCGCGCAGGAGCAAAGGTATACAGCAGACAGACCTGAATCCTTATCTTTACAAGGTCGACCTCAGAACTTTGTTCAGTTTGTCTCGGTGACGGATAATGGAAGGAAGGGCAGGCAACTTGTCGACTTCATTTAAATAAACAAATAAAAAATAAGATAAACTCTCAGGAATAGATAAATAATAACAAACAAATTGTAAAGTGGAGAAAGCGGAGAGCGCGCGAATGCACTCAAGCAAACACAAACAGCACAGCATGATGCGTATTTTTTTTAAATTCACAAAATAAATCAAAAATAAAAATAAGGAAAAAGGCGAGAGTGCGCGAGCACACAGGAGCAAAGACAAGCAGCGCAGCTTGATGCGTAGTAAAAAAAATAATAAATAGACAACTGGTCGCCCTCATTAGAAATAAAAACCGAAAAGATTAGATAGACAAACAAACAAACACATAAATGTGGAGAGAAGGGCAGTGCGCGCAGGAGCAAAGGTAAACAGCAGACAGACCTGAATCCTTATCTTTACAAGGTCGACCTCAGAACTTTGTTCAGTTTGTCTCGGTGACGGATAATGGAAGGAAGGGCAGGCAACTGGTCGACTTCATTTAAATAAACAAATAAAAAATAAGATAAACTCTCAGGAATAGATAAATAATAACAAAAAAATTGTAAAGTCGAGAATGCGAGAGCGCGCGATTGCACTCCAGCATACACAAACAGCACAGCACGATGCGTAGTTTTTTTTTAAAATTGACAAAATAAATCCAAAATAAATCAAGAATAAAAATAAGTGGAAAAGGCGAGAGTGCGCGAGCACACAGGAGCAAATACAAGCAGCGCAGCTTGATGCGTAGTAAAAAAAATAATAAATAGACAACTGGTCGACCTCATTAGAAATAAAAACCCCAAAGATTAGATAGACAAACAAACAAACACATAAATGTGGAGAGAAGGGCAGTGTGCGCAGGAGCAAATGTAAACAGCAGACAGACCTGAATCCTTATCTTTACAAGGTCGACCTCAGAACTTTGTTCAGTTTGTCTTAGTGACGGATAATGGAAGGAAGGGCAGGCAACTGGTCGACTTCATTTAAATAAACAAATAAAAAATAAGATAAACTCTCAGGAATAGATAAATAATAACAAACAAATTGTAAAGTGGAGAAAGCGAGAGCGCGCGAATGCACTCAAGCAAACACAGACAGCACAGCATGATGCGTATTTTTTTTAAATTCACAAAATAAATCAAAAATAAAAATAAGTGGAAAAGGCGAGAGTGCGCGAGCACACAGGAGCAAAGACAAGCAGCGCAGCCTGATGCGTAGTAAAAAAAATAATAAATAGACAACTTGTCGACCTCATTAGAAATAAAAACCGAAAAGTTTAGATAGACAAACAAACAAACACATAAATGTGGAGAGAAGGGCAGTGCGCGCAGGAGCAAAGGTAAACAGCAGACAGACCTGAATCCTTATCTTTACAAGGTCGACCTCAGAACTTTGTTCAGTTTGTCTCGGTGACGGATAATGGAAGGAAGGGCAGGCAACTTGTCGACTTCATTTAAATAAACAAATAAAAATAAGATAAACTCTTAGGAATAGATAAATAATAACAAAAAATTGTAATGTGCAGAAAGCGAGAGCTCGCGAATGCACTCAAGCAAACACAAACAGCACAGCACGATGCGTATTTTTTTTTAAATTGACAACATAAATCAAAAATAAATCAAAAATAAATTAAGTGGAAAAGGCGAGAGTGCGGGAGCACACAGGAGCAAAGTCAAGCAGCGCAGCTTGATGCATAGTAAAAAAAAATAATAAATAGACAACTGGTCGACCTCATTAGAAATAAAAACCCAAAAGATTAGATAGACAAACAAACAAACACATAAGTGTGGAGAGAAGGGCAGTGCGCAAAGGAGCAAAGGTAAACAGCAGACCGACCTGAATCCTTATCTTTACAAGGTCGACCTCAGAAATTTGTTCAGTTTGTCTCGGTGACGGGTAATGGAAGGAAGGGCAGGCAACTGGTCGACTTCATTTAAATAAACAAATAAAAAATAAGATAAACTCTCAGGAATAGATAAATAATAACAAAAAAATTGTAAAGTGGAGAAAGCGAGAGCGCGCGATTGCACTCAAGCAAACACAAACAGCACAGCACGATGCGTATTTTTTTTTTAAATTGACAAAATAAATCAAAAATAAATCAAGAATAAAAATAAGTGGAAAAGGCGATAGTGCGCGAGCACACAGGAGCAAAGACAAGCAGCGCAGCTTGATGCGTAGTAAAAAAAATAATAAATAGACAACTGGTCGACCTCATTAGAAATAAAAACCCCAAAGATTAGATAGACAAACAAACAAACACATAAATGTGGAGAGAAGGGCAGTGCGCGCAGGAGCAAAGGTAAACAGCAGACAGACCTGAATCCTTATCTTTACAAGGTCGACCTCAGAACTTTGTTCAGTTTGTCTCGGTGACGTATAATGGAAGGAAGGGTAGGCAACTGGTCGACTTCATTTAAATAAACAAATAAAAAATAAGATAAACTCTCAGGAATAGATAAATAATAACAAAAAAATTGTAAAGTGGAGAAAGCGAGAGCGCGCGAATGCACTCAAGCAAACACAAACAGCACAGCACGATGCGTATTTTTTTTTAAATTGACAAAATAAATAAAAAATAAATCAAAAATAAAAATAAGTGGAAAAGGCGAGAGTGCGCGAGCACACAGGAGCAAAGACAAGCAGCGCAGCTTGATGCGTAGTAAAAAAAATAATAAATAGACAACTGGTCGACCTCATTAGAAATAAAAACCCCAAAGATTAGATAGACAAACAAACAAACACATATATGTGGAGAGAAGGGCAGTGCGCGCCGGAGCAAAGGTCAACAGCAGACAGACCTGAATCCTTATCTTTACAAGGTCGACCTCAGAACTTTGTTCATTTTGTCTCGGTGACGGATAATGGAAGGAAGGGCAGGCAACTGGTGGACTTCATTTAAATAAACAAATAAAAATTAAGATAAACTCTCAGGAATAGATAAATAATAACAAAAACATTGTAAAGTGGAGAAAGCGAGAGCGCGCGAATGCACTCAAGCAAACACAAACAGCACAGCACGATGCGTATTATTTTTTAAAATTGACAAAATAAATCAAAAATAAATCGAAAATAAAAATAAGTGGCAAAGGCGAGAGTGCGCGAGCACACAGGAGCAAAGACAAGCAGCATAGCTTGAAGCGTAGTAAAAAAAAATAATAAATAGACAAATGGTCGACCTCATGAGAAATAAAAACCCAAAAGATTAGATAGACAAACAAACAAACACATAAATGTGGAGAGAAGGGCATTGCGTGCTGGAGCAAAGGTAAACAGCAGACAGACCTGAATCCTTATCTTTACAAGGTCGACCTCAGAACTTTGTTCAGTTTGTCTCGGTGACGGATAATGGAAGGAAGGGCAGGCAACTGGTCGACTTCATTTAAATAAACAAATAAAAAATAAGATAAACTCTCTGGAATAGATAAATAATAACAAAAAAATTGTAAAGTGGAGAAAGCGAGAGCGCGCGAATGCACTCAAGCAAACACAAACAGCACAGCACGATGCGTATTTTTTTTTAAATTGACAAAATAAATCAAAAATAAATCAAAAATAAAAATAAGTGGAAAAGTCGAGAGTGCGCGAGCACACAGGAGCAAAGACAAGCAGCGCAGCTTGATGCGTAGTAAAAAAAAAATAATAAATAGACAACTGGTCGACCTCATTAGAAATAAAAACCCAAAAGATTACATAGACATACAAACAAACACATAAATGTGGAGAGAAGGGCAGTGCGCGCAGGAGCAAAGGTAAACAGCAGACAGACCTGAATCCTTATCTTTACAAGGTCGACCTCAGAACTTTGTTCAGTTTGTCTCGGTGATGGATAATGGAAGGAAGGGCAGGCAACTGGTCGACTTCATTTAAATAAACAAATAAAAAATAAGATAAACTCTCAGGAATAGATAAATAATAACAAAAAAATTATAAAGTCGAGAAAGCGAGAGCGCGCGAATGCACTCAAGCAAACACAAACAGCACAGCACGATGCGTATTTTTTTTTAAAATTGACAAAATAAATCAAAAATAAATCAAAAATAAAAATAAGTGGAAAAGGCGAGAGTGCGCGAGCACACAGGAGCAAAGACAAGCAGCGCAGATTGATGCGTAGTAAAAAAAAATAATAAATAGACAACTGGTCGACCTCATTAGAAATAAAAACCAAAAAGATTAGATAGACAAACAAACAAACACATAAATGTGGAGAGAAGGGCAGTGCGTGCAGGAGCAAAGGTAAACAGCACACAGACCTGAATCCTTATCTTTACAAGGTCGACCTCAGAACTTTGTTCAGTTTGTCTCGGTGACGGATAATGGAAGGAAGGGCAGGCAACTGGTCGACTTCATTTAAATAAACAAATAAAAAATAAGATAAACTCTCAGGAATAGATAAATAATAACAACAAAATTGTAAAGTGGAGAAAGCGAGAGCGCGCGAATGCACTCAAGCAAACACAAACAGCACAGCACGATGCGTATTTTTCTTTTAAAATTGACAAAATAAATCAAAAATATATCAAAAATAAAAATAAGTGGAAAAGGCGAGAGTGCGCGAGCACACAGGAGCAAAGACAAGCAGCGCAGCTTGATGCGTAGTAAAAAAAAATAATAAATAGACAACTGGTCGACCTCATTAGAAATAAAAACCCAAAAGATTAGATAGACAAACAAACAAACACATAAATGTGGAGAGAAGGGCAGTGCGTGCAGGAGCAAAGGAAAACAGCAGACAGACCTGAATCCTTATCTTTACAAGGTCGACCTCAGAACTTTTTTCAGTTTGTCTCGGTGACGGATAATGGAAGGAAGGGCAGGCAACTGGTCGACTTCATTTAAATAAACAAATAAAAAATAAGATAAACTCTCAGGAATAGATAAATAATAACAAAAAAATTGTAACTTGGAGAAAGCGAGAGCGCGCGAATGCACTCAAGCAAGCACAAACAGCACAGCACGATGCGTATTTTTTTTTAAAATTGACAAAATAAATCAAAAATAAATCAAAAATAAAAATAAGTGGAAAAGGCGAGAGTGCGCGAGCACACAGGAGCAAAGACAAGCAGCGCAGCTTGATGCGTAGTAAAAAAAATAATAAATAGACAACTGGTCGACCTCATTAGAAATAAAAACCCAAAAGATTAGATAGACAAACAAACAAACACATAAATGTGGAGAGAAGGGCAGTGCGCGCAGGAGCAAAGGTAAACAGCAGACAGACCTGAATCCTTATCTTTACAAGGTCGACCTCAGAACTTTGTTCAGTTTGTCTCGGTGACGGATAATGGAAGGAAGGGCAGGCAACTGGTCGACTTCATTTAAATAAACAAATAAAAAATAAGATAAACTCTCAGGAATAGATAAATAATAACAACAAAATTGTAAAGTGGAGAAAGCGAGAGCGCGCGAATGCACTCAAGCAAACACAAACAGCACAGCACGATGCGTATTTTTTTAAAATTGACAAAAGAAATCAAAAATAAATCAAAAATAAAAATAAGTGGAAAAGGCGAGAGTGCGCGAGCACACAGGAGCAAAGACAAGCAGCGCAGCTTGATGCGTAGTAAAAAAAATAATAAATAGACAACTGGTCGACCTCATTAGAAATAAAAACCCAAAAGATTAGATAGACAAACAAACAAACACATAAATGTGGAGAGAAGGGCAGTGCGCGCAGGAGCAAAGGTAAACAGCAGACAGACCTGAATCCTGATTTTACAAGGTCGACCTCAGAACTTTGTTCAGTTTGTTCGGTGACGGATAATGGAAGGAAGGGCAGGCAACAGGTCGACTTCATTTAAATAAACAAATAAAAAATAAGATAAACTCTCAGGAATAGATAAATAATAACAAACAAATTGTAAAGTGGAGAAAGCGAGAGCGCGCGAATGCACTCAAGCAAACACAAACAGCACAGCATGATGCGTATTTTTTTTAAATTCACAAAATAAATCAAAAATAAAAATAAGTGGAAAAGGCGAGAGTGCGCGAGCACACAGGAGCAAAGACAAGCAGCGCAGCTTGATGCGTAGTAAAAAAAATAATAAATAGACAACTGGTCGACCTCATTAGAAATAAAAACCCAAAAGATTAGATAGACAAACAAACAAACACATAAATGTGGAGAGAAGGGCAGTGCGCGCAGGAGCAAAGGTAAACAGCAGACAGACCTGAATCCTTATTTTACAAGGTCGACCTCAGAACTTTGTTCAGTTTGTTCGGTGACGGATAATGGAAGGAAGGGCAGGCAACTGGTCGACTTCATTTAAATAAACAAATAAAAAATAAGATAAACTCTCAGGAATAGATAAATAATAACAAAAAAATTGTAAAGTGGAGAAAGCGAGAGCGCGCGAATGCACTCAAGCAAACACAAACAGCACAGCACGATGCGTATTTTTTTTTAAATTGACAAAATAAATCAAAAATAAATCAAAAATAAAAATAAGTGGAAAAGGCGAGAGTGCGCGAGCACACAGGAGCAAAGAGAAGCAGGGCAGCTTGATGCGTAGTAAAAAAAATAATAAATAGACAACTGGTCGACCTCATTAGAAATAAAAACCCCAAAGAGTATATAGACAAACAAACAAACACATAAATGTGGAGAGAAGGGCAGTGCGCGCAGGAGCAAAGGTAAACAGCAGACAGACCTGAATCCTTATCTTTACAAGGTCGACCTCAGAATTTTGTTCAGTTTGTCTCGGTGACGGATAATGGAAGGAAGGGCAGGCAACTGGTCGACTTCATTTAAATAAACAAATAAAAAATAAGATAAACTCTCAGGAATAGATAAATAATAACAAACAAATTGTAAAGTGGAGAAAGCGAGAGCGCGCGAATGCACTCAAGCAAACACAAACAGCACAGCATGATGCGTATTTTTGTTAAATTCACAAAATAAATCAAAAATAAAAATAAGTGGATAAGGCGAGAGTGCGCGAGCACACAGGAGCAAAGACAAGCAGCGCAGCTTGATGCGTAGTAAAAAAAATAATAAATAGACAACTGGTCGACCTCATTAGAAATAAAAACCCCAAAGATTAGATAGACAAACCAACAAACACATAAATGTGGAGAGAAGGGCAGTGCGCGCCGGAGCAAAGGTAAACAGCAGACAGACCTGAATCCTTATCTTTACAAGGTCGACCTCAGATCTTTGTTCAGTTTGTCTCGGTGACGGATAATGGAAGGAAGGGCAGGCAACTGGTCGACTTCATTTAAATAAACAAATAAAAAATAAGATAAACTCTCTGGAATAGATAAATAATAACAAAAAAATTGTAAAGTGGAGAAAGCGAGAGCGCGCGAATGCACTCAAGCAAACACAAACAGCACAGCACGATGCGTATTTTTTTTTAAATTGACAAAATAAATCAAAAATAAATCAAAAATAAAAATAAGTGGAAAAGTCGAGAGTGCGCGAGCACACAGGAGCAAAGACAAGCAGCGCAGCTTGATGCGTAGTAAAAAAAAATAATAAATAGACAACTGGTCGACCTCATTAGAAATAAAAACCCAAAAGATTACATAGACATACAAACAAACACATAAATGTGGAGAGAAGGGCAGTGCGCGCAGGAGCAAAGGAAAACAGCAGACAGACCTGAATCCTTATCTTTACAAGGTCGACCTCAGAACTTTTTTCAGTTTGTCTCGGTGACGGATAATGGAAGGAAGGGCAGGCAACTGGTCGACTTCATTTAAATAAACAAATAAAAAATAAGATAAACTCTCAGGAATAGATAAATAATAACAAAAAAATTGTAACTTGGAGAAAGCGAGAGCGCGCGAATGCACTCAAGCAAGCACAAACAGCACAGCACGATGCGTATTTTTTTTTTAAAATTGACAAAATAAATCAAAAATAAATCAAAAATAAAAATAAGTGGAAAAGGCGAGAGTGCGCGAGCACACAGGAGCAAAGACAAGCAGCGCAGCTTGATGCGTAGTAAAAAAAATAATAAATAGACAACTGGTCGACCTCATTAGAAATAAAAACCCAAAAGATTAGATAGACAAACAAACAAACACATAAATGTGGAGAGAAGGGCAGTGCACGCAGGAGCAAAGGTAAACAGCAGACAGACCTGAATCCTTATCTTTACAAGGTCGACCTCAGAACTTTGTTCAGTTTGTCTCGGTGACGGATAATGGAAGGAAGGGCAGGCAACTGGTCGACTTCATTTAAATAAACAAATAAAAAATAAGATAAACTCTCAGGAATAGATAAATAATAACAAAAAAATTGTAAAGTGGAGAAAGAGAGAGCGCGCGAATGCACTCAAGCAAACACAAACAGCACAGCACGATGCGTATTTTTTTTTAAAATTGACAAAATAAATCAAAAATAAATCAAAAATAAAAATAAGTGGAAAAGGCGAGAGTGCGCGAGCACACAGGAGCAAAGAAAAGCAGCGCAGCTTGATGCGTAGTAAAAAAAATAATAAATAGACAACTGGTCGACCTCATTAGAAATAAAAACCCAAAAGATTAGATAGACAAACAAACAAACACATAAATGTGGAGAGAAGGGCAGTGCGCGCAGGAGCAAAGGTAAACAGCAGACAGACCTGAATCCTTATCTTTACAAGGTCGACCTCAGAACTTTGTTCAGTTTGTCTCAGTGACGGATAATGGAAGGAAGGGCAGGCAACTGGTCGACTTCATTTAAATAAACAAATAAAAAATAAGATAAACTCTCAGGAATAGATAAATAATAACAAAAAAATTGTAACTTGGAGAAAGCGAGAGCGCGCGAATGCACTCAAGCAAGCACAAACAGCACAGCACGATGCGTATTTTTTTTTAAAATTGACAAAATAAATCAAAAATAAATCAAAAATAAAAATAAGTGGAAAAGGCGAGAGTGCGCGAGCACACAGGAGCAAAGACAAGCAGCGCAGATTGATGCGTAGTAAAAAAAAATAATAAATAGACAACTGGTCGACCTCATTAGAAATAAAAACCCAAAAGATTAGATAGACAAACAAACAAACACATAAATGTGGAGAGAAGGGCAGTGCGTGCAGGAGCAAAGGTAAACAGCACACAGACCTGAATCCTTATCTTTACAAGGTCGACCTCAGAACTTTGTTCAGTTTGTCTCGGTGACGGATAATGGAAGGAAGGGCAGGCAACTGGTCGACTTCATTTAAATAAACAAATAAAAAATAAGATAAACTCTCAGGAATAGATAAATAATAACAAAAAAATTGTAAAGTGGAGAAAGCGAGAGCGCGCGAATGCACTCAAGCAAACACAAACAGCACAGCACGATGCGTATTTTTCTTTTAAAATTGACAAAATAAATCAAAAATATATCAAAAATAAAAATAAGTGGAAAAGGCGAGAGTGCGCGAGCACACAGGAGCAAAGACAAGCAGCGCAGCTTGATGCGTAGTAAAAAAAATAATAAATAGACAACTGGTCGACCTCATTAGAAATAAAAACCCAAAAGATTAGATAGACAAACAAACAAACACATAAATGTGGAGAGAAGGGCAGTGCGTGCAGGAGCAAAGGAAAACAGCAGACAGACCTGAATCCTTATCTTTACAAGGTCGACCTCAGAACTTTTTTCAGTTTGTCTCGGTGACGGATAATGGAAGGAAGGGCAGGCAACTGGTCGACTTCATTTAAATAAACAAATAAAAAATAAGATAAACTCTCAGGAATAGATAAATAATAACAAAAAAATTGTAACTTGGAGAAAGCGAGAGCGCGCGAATGCACTCAAGCAAGCACAAACAGCACAGCACGATGCGTATTTTTTTTTAAAATTGACAAAATAAATCAAAAATAAATCAAAAATAAAAATAAGTGGAAAAGGCGAGAGTGCGCGAGCACACAGGAGCAAAGACAAGCAGCGCAGCTTGATGCGTAGTAAAAAAAATAATAAATAGACAACTGGTCGACCTCATTAGAAATAAAAACCCAAAAGATTAGATAGACAAACAAACAAACACATAAATGTGGAGAGAAGGGCAGTGCGCGCAGGAGCAAAGGTAAACAGCAGACAGACCTGAATCCTTATCTTTACAAGGTCGACCTCAGAACTTTGTTCAGTTTGTCTCGGTGACGGATAATGGAAGGAAGGGCAGGCAACTGGTCGACTTCATTTAAATAAACAAATAAAAAATAAGATAAACTCTCAGGAATAGATAAATAATAACAACAAAATTGTAAAGTGGAGAAAGCGAGAGCGCGCGAATGCACTCAAGCAAACACAAACAGCACAGCACGATGCGTATTTTTTTTAAAATTGACAAAAGAAATCAAAAATAAATCAAAAATAAAAATAAGTGGAAAAGGCGAGAGTGCGCGAGCACACAGGAGCAAAGACAAGCAGCGCAGCTTGATGCGTAGTAAAAAAAATAATAAATAGACAACTGGTCGACCTCATTAGAAATAAAAACCCAAAAGATTAGATAGACAAACAAACAAACACATAAATGTGGAGAGAAGGGCAGTGTGCGCAGGAGCAAAGGTAAACAGCAGACAGACCTGAATCCTGATTTTACAAGGTCGACCTCAGAACTTTGTTCAGTTTGTTCGGTGACGGATAATGGAAGGAAGGGCAGGCAACTGGTCGACTTCATTTAAATAAACAAATAAAAAATAAGATAAACTCTCAGGAATAGATAAATAATAACAAACAAATTGTAAAGTGGAGAAAGCGAGAGCGCGCGAATGCACTCAAGCAAACACAAACAGCACAGCATGATGCGTATTTTTTTTAAATTCACAAAATAAATCAAAAATAAAAATAAGTGGAAAAGGCGAGAGTGCGCGAGCACACAGGAGCAAAGACAAGCAGCGCAGCTTGATGCGTAGTAAAAAAAATAATAAATAGACAACTGGTCGACCTCATTAGAAATAAAAACCCAAAAGATTAGATAGACAAACAAACAAACACATAAATGTGGAGAGAAGGGCAGTGCGCGCAGGAGCAAAGGTAAACAGCAGACAGACCTGAATCCTTATTTTACAAGGTCGACCTCAGAACTTTGTTCAGTTTGTTCGGTGACGGATAATGGAAGGAAGGGCAGGCAACTGGTCGACTTCATTTAAATAAACAAATAAAAAATAAGATAAACTCTCAGGAATAGATAAATAATAACAAAAAAATTGTAAAGTGGAGAAAGCGAGAGCGCGCGAATGCACTCAAGCAAACACAAACAGCACAGCACGATGCGTATTTTTTTTTAAATTGACAAAATAAATCAAAAATAAATCAAAAATAAAAATAAGTGGAAAAGGCGAGAGTGCGCGAGCACACAGGAGCAAAGAGAAGCAGGGCAGCTTGATGCGTAGTAAAAAAAATAATAAATAGACAACTGGTCGACCTCATTAGAAATAAAAACCCCAAAGAGTATATAGACAAACAAACAAACACATAAATGTGGAGAGAAGGGCAGTGCGCGCAGGAGCAAAGGTAAACAGCAGACAGACCTGAATCCTTATCTTTACAAGGTCGACCTCAGAATTTTGTTCAGTTTGTCTCGGTGACGGATAATGGAAGGAAGGGCAGGCAACTGGTCGACTTCATTTAAATAAACAAATAAAAAATAAGATAAACTCTCAGGAATAGATAAATAATAACAAACAAATTGTAAAGTGGAGAAAGCGAGAGCGCGCGAATGCACTCAAGCAAACACAAACAGCACAGCATGATGCGTATTTTTGTTAAATTCACAAAATAAATCAAAAATAAAAATAAGTGGATAAGGCGAGAGTGCGCGAGCACACAGGAGCAAAGACAAGCAGCGCAGCTTGATGCGTAGTAAAAAAAATAATAAATAGACAACTGGTCGACCTCATTAGAAATAAAAACCCCAAAGATTAGATAGACAAACCAACAAACACATAAATGTGGAGAGAAGGGCAGTGCGCGCCGGAGCAAAGGTAAACAGCAGACAGACCTGAATCCTTATCTTTACAAGGTCGACCTCAGATCTTTGTTCAGTTTGTCTCGGTGACGGATAATGGAAGGAAGGGCAGGCAACTGGTCGACTTCATTTAAATAAACAAATAAAAAATAAGATAAACTCTCTGGAATAGATAAATAATAACAAAAAAATTGTAAAGTGGAGAAAGCGAGAGCGCGCGAATGCACTCAAGCAAACACAAACAGCACAGCACGATGCGTATTTTTTTTTAAATTGACAAAATAAATCAAAAATAAATCAAAAATAAAAATAAGTGGAAAAGTCGAGAGTGCGCGAGCACACAGGAGCAAAGACAAGCAGCGCAGCTTGATGCGTAGTAAAAAAAAATAATAAATAGACAACTGGTCGACCTCATTAGAAATAAAAACCCAAAAGATTACATAGACATACAAACAAACACATAAATGTGGAGAGAAGGGCAGTGCGCGCAGGAGCAAAGGAAAACAGCAGACAGACCTGAATCCTTATCTTTACAAGGTCGACCTCAGAACTTTTTTCAGTTTGTCTCGGTGACGGATAATGGAAGGAAGGGCAGGCAACTGGTCGACTTCATTTAAATAAACAAATAAAAAATAAGATAAACTCTCAGGAATAGATAAATAATAACAAAAAAATTGTAACTTGGAGAAAGCGAGAGCGCGCGAATGCACTCAAGCAAGCACAAACAGCACAGCACGATGCGTATTTTTTTTTTAAAATTGACAAAATAAATCAAAAATAAATCAAAAATAAAAATAAGTGGAAAAGGCGAGAGTGCGCGAGCACACAGGAGCAAAGAGAAGCAGGGCAGCTTGATGCGTAGTAAAAAAAATAATAAATAGACAACTGGTCGACCTCATTAGAAATAAAAACCCCAAAGAGTATATAGACAAACAAACAAACACATAAATGTGGAGAGAAGGGCAGTGCGCGCAGGAGCAAAGGTAAACAGCAGACAGACCTGAATCCTTATCTTTACAAGGTCGACCTCAGAATTTTGTTCAGTTTGTCTCGGTGACGGATAATGGAAGGAAGGGCAGGCAACTGGTCGACTTCATTTAAATAAACAAATAAAAAATAAGATAAACTCTCAGGAATAGATAAATAATAACAAACAAATTGTAAAGTGGAGAAAGCGAGAGCGCGCGAATGCACTCAAGCAAACACAAACAGCACAGCATGATGCGTATTTTTGTTAAATTCACAAAATAAATCAAAAATAAAAATAAGTGGATAAGGCGAGAGTGCGCGAGCACACAGGAGCAAAGACAAGCAGCGCAGCTTGATGCGTAGTAAAAAAAATAATAAATAGACAACTGGTCGACCTCATTAGAAATAAAAACCCCAAAGATTAGATAGACAAACCAACAAACACATAAATGTGGAGAGAAGGGCAGTGCGCGCCGGAGCAAAGGTAAACAGCAGACAGACCTGAATCCTTATCTTTACAAGGTCGACCTCAGATCTTTGTTCAGTTTGTCTCGGTGACGGATAATGGAAGGAAGGGCAGGCAACTGGTCGACTTCATTTAAATAAACAAATAAAAAATAAGATAAACTCTCTGGAATAGATAAATAATAACAAAAAAATTGTAAAGTGGAGAAAGCGAGAGCGCGCGAATGCACTCAAGCAAACACAAACAGCACAGCACGATGCGTATTTTTTTTTAAATTGACAAAATAAATCAAAAATAAATCAAAAATAAAAATAAGTGGAAAAGTCGAGAGTGCGCGAGCACACAGGAGCAAAGACAAGCAGCGCAGCTTGATGCATAGTAAAAAAAAATAATAAATAGACAACTGGTCGACCTCATTAGAAATAAAAACCCAAAAGATTACATAGACATACAAACAAACACATAAATGTGGAGAGAAGGGCAGTGCGCGCAGGAGCAAAGGAAAACAGCAGACAGACCTGAATCCTTATCTTTACAAGGTCGACCTCAGAACTTTTTTCAGTTTGTCTCGGTGACGGATAATGGAAGGAAGGGCAGGCAACTGGTCGACTTCATTTAAATAAACAAATAAAAAATAAGATAAACTCTCAGGAATAGATAAATAATAACAAAAAAATTGTAACTTGGAGAAAGCGAGAGCGCGCGAATGCACTCAAGCAAGCACAAACAGCACAGCACGATGCGTATTTTTTTTTTAAAATTGACAAAATAAATCAAAAATAAATCAAAAATAAAAATAAGTGGAAAAGGCGAGAGTGCGCGAGCACACAGGAGCAAAGACAAGCAGCGCAGCTTGATGCGTAGTAAAAAAAATAATAAATAGACAACTGGTCGACCTCATTAGAAATAAAAACCCAAAAGATTAGATAGACAAACAAACAAACACATAAATGTGGAGAGAAGGGCAGTGCACGCAGGAGCAAAGGTAAACAGCAGACAGACCTGAATCCTTATCTTTACAAGGTCGACCTCAGAACTTTGTTCAGTTTGTCTCGGTGACGGATAATGGAAGGAAGGGCAGGCAACTGGTCGACTTCATTTAAATAAACAAATAAAAAATAAGATAAACTCTCAGGAATAGATAAATAATAACAAAAAAATTGTAAAGTGGAGAAAGAGAGAGCGCGCGAATGCACTCAAGCAAACACAAACAGCACAGCACGATGCGTATTTTTTTTTAAAATTGACAAAATAAATCAAAAATAAATCAAAAATAAAAATAAGTGGAAAAGGCGAGAGTGCGCGAGCACACAGGAGCAAAGAAAAGCAGCGCAGCTTGATGCGTAGTAAAAAAAATAATAAATAGACAACTGGTCGACCTCATTAGAAATAAAAACCCAAAAGATTAGATAGACAAACAAACAAACACATAAATGTGGAGAGAAGGGCAGTGCGCGCAGGAGCAAAGGTAAACAGCAGACAGACCTGAATCCTTATCTTTACAAGGTCGACCTCAGAACTTTGTTCAGTTTGTCTCAGTGACGGATAATGGAAGGAAGGGCAGGCAACTGGTCGACTTCATTTAAATAAACAAATAAAAAATAAGATAAACTCTCAGGAATAGATAAATAATAACAAAAAAATTGTAACTTGGAGAAAGCGAGAGCGCGCGAATGCACTCAAGCAAGCACAAACAGCACAGCACGATGCGTATTTTTTTTTAAAATTGACAAAATAAATCAAAAATAAATCAAAAATAAAAATAAGTGGAAAAGGCGAGAGTGCGCGAGCACACAGGAGCAAAGACAAGCAGCGCAGATTGATGCGTAGTAAAAAAAAATAATAAATAGACAACTGGTCGACCTCATTAGAAATAAAAACCCAAAAGATTAGATAGACAAACAAACAAACACATAAATGTGGAGAGAAGGGCAGTGCGTGCAGGAGCAAAGGTAAACAGCACACAGACCTGAATCCTTATCTTTACAAGGTCGACCTCAGAACTTTGTTCAGTTTGTCTCGGTGACGGATAATGGAAGGAAGGGCAGGCAACTGGTCGACTTCATTTAAATAAACAAATAAAAAATAAGATAAACTCTCAGGAATAGATAAATAATAACAACAAAATTGTAAAGTGGAGAAAGCGAGAGCGCGCGAATGCACTCAAGCAAACACAAACAGCACAGCACGATGCGTATTTTTCTTTTAAAATTGACAAAATAAATCAAAAATATATCAAAAATAAAAATAAGTGGAAAAGGCGAGAGTGCGCGAGCACACAGGAGCAAAGACAAGCAGCGCAGCTTGATGCGTAGTAAAAAAAATAATAAATAGACAACTGGTCGACCTCATTAGAAATAAAAACCCAAAAGATTAGATAGACAAACAAACAAACACATAAATGTGGAGAGAAGGGCAGTGCGTGCAGGAGCAAAGGAAAACAGCAGACAGACCTGAATCCTTATCTTTACAAGGTCGACCTCAGAACTTTTTTCAGTTTGTCTCGGTGACGGATAATGGAAGGAAGGGCAGGCAACTGGTCGACTTCATTTAAATAAACAAATAAAAAATAAGATAAACTCTCAGGAATAGATAAATAATAACAAAAAAATTGTAACTTGGAGAAAGCGAGAGCGCGCGAATGCACTCAAGCAAGCACAAACAGCACAGCACGATGCGTATTTTTTTTTAAAATTGACAAAATAAATCAAAAATAAATCAAAAATAAAAATAAGTGGAAAAGGCGAGAGTGCGCGAGCACACAGGAGCAAAGACAAGCAGCGCAGCTTGATGCGTAGTAAAAAAAATAATAAATAGACAACTGGTCGACCTCATTAGAAATAAAAACCCAAAAGATTAGATAGACAAACAAACAAACACATAAATGTGGAGAGAAGGGCAGTGCGCGCAGGAGCAAAGGTAAACAGCAGACAGACCTGAATCCTTATCTTTACAAGGTCGACCTCAGAACTTTGTTCAGTTTGTCTCGGTGACGGATAATGGAAGGAAGGGCAGGCAACTGGTCGACTTCATTTAAATAAACAAATAAAAAATAAGATAAACTCTCAGGAATAGATAAATAATAACAACAAAATTGTAAAGTGGAGAAAGCGAGAGCGCGCGAATGCACTCAAGCAAACACAAACAGCACAGCACGATGCGTATTTTTTTTAAAATTGACAAAAGAAATCAAAAATAAATCAAAAATAAAAATAAGTGGAAAAGGCGAGAGTGCGCGAGCACACTGGAGCAAAGACAAGCAGCGCAGCTTGATGCGTAGTAAAAAAAATAATAAATAGACAACTGGTCGACCTCATTAGAAATAAAAACCCAAAAGATTAGATAGACAAACAAACAAACACATAAATGTGGAGAGAAGGGCAGTGTGCGCAGGAGCAAAGGTAAACAGCAGACAGACCTGAATCCTGATTTTACAAGGTCGACCTCAGAACTTTGTTCAGTTTGTTCGGTGACGGATAATGGAAGGAAGGGCAGGCAACTGGTCGACTTCATTTAAATAAACAAATAAAAAATAAGATAAACTCTCAGGAATAGATAAATAATAACAAACAAATTGTAAAGTGGAGAAAGCGAGAGCGCGCGAATGCACTCAAGCAAACACAAACAGCACAGCATGATGCGTATTTTTTTTAAATTCACAAAATAAATCAAAAATAAAAATAAGTGGAAAAGGCGAGAGTGCGCGAGCACACAGGAGCAAAGACAAGCAGCGCAGCTTGATGCGTAGTAAAAAAAATAATAAATAGACAACTGGTCGACCTCATTAGAAATAAAAACCCAAAAGATTAGATAGACAAACAAACAAACACATAAATGTGGAGAGAAGGGCAGTGCGCGCAGGAGCAAAGGTAAACAGCAGACAGACCTGAATCCTTATTTTACAAGGTCGACCTCAGAACTTTGTTCAGTTTGTTCGGTGACGGATAATGGAAGGAAGGGCAGGCAACTGGTCGACTTCATTTAAATAAACAAATAAAAAATAAGATAAACTCTCAGGAATAGATAAATAATAACAAAAAAATTGTAAAGTGGAGAAAGCGAGAGCGCGCGAATGCACTCAAGCAAACACAAACAGCACAGCACGATGCGTATTTTTTTTTAAATTGACAAAATAAATCAAAAATAAATCAAAAATAAAAATAAGTGGAAAAGGCGAGAGTGCGCGAGCACACAGGAGCAAAGAGAAGCAGGGCAGCTTGATGCGTAGTAAAAAAAATAATAAATAGACAACTGGTCGACCTCATTAGAAATAAAAACCCCAAAGAGTATATAGACAAACAAACAAACACATAAATGTGGAGAGAAGGGCAGTGCGCGCAGGAGCAAAGGTAAACAGCAGACAGACCTGAATCCTTATCTTTACAAGGTCGACCTCAGAATTTTGTTCAGTTTGTCTCGGTGACGGATAATGGAAGGAAGGGCAGGCAACTGGTCGACTTCATTTAAATAAACAAATAAAAAATAAGATAAACTCTCAGGAATAGATAAATAATAACAAACAAATTGTAAAGTGGAGAAAGCGAGAGCGCGCGAATGCACTCAAGCAAACACAAACAGCACAGCATGATGCGTATTTTTGTTAAATTCACAAAATAAATCAAAAATAAAAATAAGTGGATAAGGCGAGAGTGCGCGAGCACACAGGAGCAAAGACAAGCAGCGCAGCTTGATGCGTAGTAAAAAAAATAATAAATAGACAACTGGTCGACCTCATTAGAAATAAAAACCCCAAAGATTAGATAGACAAACCAACAAACACATAAATGTGGAGAGAAGGGCAGTGCGCGCCGGAGCAAAGGTAAACAGCAGACAGACCTGAATCCTTATCTTTACAAGGTCGACCTCAGATCTTTGTTCAGTTTGTCTCGGTGACGGATAATGGAAGGAAGGGCAGGCAACTGGTCGACTTCATTTAAATAAACAAATAAAAAATAAGATAAACTCTCTGGAATAGATAAATAATAACAAAAAAATTGTAAAGTGGAGAAAGCGAGAGCGCGCGAATGCACTCAAGCAAACACAAACAGCACAGCACGATGCGTATTTTTTTTTAAATTGACAAAATAAATCAAAAATAAATCAAAAATAAAAATAAGTGGAAAAGTCGAGAGTGCGCGAGCACACAGGAGCAAAGACAAGCAGCGCAGCTTGATGCGTAGTAAAAAAAAATAATAAATAGACAACTGGTCGACCTCATTAGAAATAAAAACCCAAAAGATTACATAGACATACAAACAAACACATAAATGTGGAGAGAAGGGCAGTGCGCGCAGGAGCAAAGGAAAACAGCAGACAGACCTGAATCCTTATCTTTACAAGGTCGACCTCAGAACTTTTTTCAGTTTGTCTCGGTGACGGATAATGGAAGGAAGGGCAGGCAACTGGTCGACTTCATTTAAATAAACAAATAAAAAATAAGATAAACTCTCAGGAATAGATAAATAATAACAAAAAAATTGTAACTTGGAGAAAGCGAGAGCGCGCGAATGCACTCAAGCAAGCACAAACAGCACAGCACGATGCGTATTTTTTTTTTAAAATTGACAAAATAAATCAAAAATAAATCAAAAATAAAAATAAGTGGAAAAGGCGAGAGTGCGCGAGCACACAGGAGCAAAGACAAGCAGCGCAGCTTGATGCGTAGTAAAAAAAATAATAAATAGACAACTGGTCGACCTCATTAGAAATAAAAACCCAAAAGATTAGATAGACAAACAAACAAACACATAAATGTGGAGAGAAGGGCAGTGCACGCAGGAGCAAAGGTAAACAGCAGACAGACCTGAATCCTTATCTTTACAAGGTCGACCTCAGAACTTTGTTCAGTTTGTCTCGGTGACGGATAATGGAAGGAAGGGCAGGCAACTGGTCGACTTCATTTAAATAAACAAATAAAAAATAAGATAAACTCTCAGGAATAGATAAATAATAACAAAAAAATTGTAAAGTGGAGAAAGAGAGAGCGCGCGAATGCACTCAAGCAAACACAAACAGCACAGCACGATGCGTATTTTTTTTTAAAATTGACAAAATAAATCAAAAATAAATCAAAAATAAAAATAAGTGGAAAACGCGAGAGTGCGCGAGCACACAGGAGCAAAGACAAGCAGCGCAGATTGATGCGTAGTAAAAAAAAATAATAAATAGACAACTGGTCGACCTCATTAGAAATAAAAACCCAAAAGATTAGATAGACAAACAAACAAACACATAAATGTGGAGAGAAGGGCAGTGCGCGCAGGAGCAAAGGTATACAGCAGACAGACCTGAATCCTTATCTTTACAAGGTCGACCTCAGAACTTTGTTCAGTTTGTCTCGGTGACGGATAATGGAAGGAAGGGCAGGCAACTTGTCGACTTCATTTAAATAAACAAATAAAAAATAAGATAAACTCTCAGGAATAGATAAATAATAACAAACAAATTGTAAAGTGGAGAAAGCGAGAGCGCGCGAATGCACTCAAGCAAACACAAACAGCACAGCATGATGCGTATTTTTTTTAAATTCACAAAATAAATCAAAAATAAAAATAAGTGGAAAAGGCGAGAGTGCGCGAGCACACAGGAGCAAAGACAAGCAGCGCAGCTTGATGCGTAGTAAAAAAAATAATAAATAGACAACTGGTCGACCTCATTAGAAATAAAAACCGAAAAGATTAGATAGACAAACAAACAAACACATAAATGTGGAGAGAAGGGCAGTGCGAGCAGGAGCAAAGGTAAACAGCAGACAGACCTGAATCCTTATCTTTACAAGGTCGACCTCAGAACTTTGTTCAGTTTGTCTCGGTGACGGATAATGGAAGGAAGGGCAGGCAACTGGTCGACTTCATTTAAATAAACAAATAAAAAATAAGATAAACTCTCAGGAATAGATAAATAATAACAAAAAAATTGTAAAGTCGAGAATGTGAGAGCGCGCGATTGCACTCCAGCATACACAAACAGCACAGCACGATGCGTAGTTTTTTTTTAAAATTGACAAAATAAATCCAAAATAAATCAAGAATAAAAATAAGTGGAAAAGGCGAGAGTGCGCGAGCACACAGGAGCAAAGACAAGCAGCGCAGCTTGATGCGTAGTAAAAAAAATAATAAATAGACAACTGGTCGACCTCATTAGAAATAAAAACCCCAAAGATTAGATAGACAAACAAACAAACACATAAATGTGGAGAGAAGGGCAGTGTGCGCAGGAGCAAATGTAAACAGCAGACAGACCTGAATCCTTATCTTTAAAAGGTCGACCTCAGAACTTTGTTCAGTTTGTCTTAGTGACGGATAATGGAAGGAAGGGCAGGCAACTGGTCGACTTCATTTAAATAAACAAATAAAAAATAAGATAAACTCTCAGGAATAGATAAATAATAACGAACAAATTGTAAAGTGGAGAAAGCGAGAGCGCGCGAATGCACTCAAGCAAACACAGACAGCACAGCATGATGCGTATTTTTTTTAAATTCACAAAATAAATCAAAAAAAAAAATAAGTGGAAAAGGCGAGAGTGCGCGAGCACACAGGAGCAAAGACAAGCAGCGCAGCTTGATGCGTAGTAAAAAAAATAATAAATAGACAACTTGTCGACCTCATTAGAAATAAAAACCGAAAAGTTTAGATAGACAAACAAACAAACACATAAATGTGGAGAGAAGGGCAGTGCGCGCAGGAGCAAAGGTAAACAGCAGACAGACCTGAATCCTTATCTTTACAAGGTCGACCTCAGAACTTTGTTCAGTTTGTCTCGGTGACGGATAATGGAAGGAAGGGCAGGCAACTTGTCGACTTCATTTAAATAAACAAATAAAAATAAGATAAACTCTTAGGAATAGATAAATAATAACAAAAAATTGTAATGTGCAGAAAGCGAGAGCTCGCGAATGCACTCAAGCAAACACAAACAGCACAGCACGATGCGTATTTTTTTTTAAATTGACAACATAAATCAAAAATAAATCAAAAATAAAATTAAGTGGAAAAGGCGAGAGTGCGGGAGCACACAGGAGCAAAGTCAAGCAGCGCAGCTTGATGCATAGTAAAAAAAATAATAAATAGACAACTGGTCGACCTCATTAGAAATAAAAACCCCAAAGATTAGATAGACAAACAAACAAACACATAAATGTGGAGAGAAGGGCAGTGCGCGCAGGAGCAAAGGTAAACAGCAGACAGACCTGAATCCTTATCTTTACAAGGTCGACCTCAGAACTTTGTTCAGTTTGTCTCGGTGACGGATAATGGAAGGAAGGGTAGGCAACTGGTCGACTTCATTTAAATAAACAAATAAAAAATAAGATAAACTCTCAGGAATAGATAAATAATAACAAAAAAATTGTAAAGTGGAGAAAGCGAGAGCGCGCGAATGCACTCAAGCAAACACAAACAGCACAGCACGATGCGTATTTTTTTTTAAATTGACAAAATAAATAAAAAATAAATCAAAAATAAAAATAAGTGGAAAAGGCGAGAGTGCGCGAGCACACAGGAGCAAAGACAAGCAGCGCAGCTTGATGCGTAGTAAAAAAAATAATAAATAGACAACTGGTCGACCTCATTAGAAATAAAAACCCCAAAGATTAGATAGACAAACAAACAAACACATATATGTGGAGAGAAGGGCAGTGCGCGCCGGAGCAAAGGTCAACAGCAGACAGACCTGAATCCTTATCTTTACAAGGTCGACCTCAGAACTTTGTTCATTTTGTCTCGGTGACGGATAATGGAAGGAAGGGCAGGCAACTGGTGGACTTCATTTAAATAAACAAATAAAAATTAAGATAAACTCTCAGGAATAGATAAATAATAACAAAAACATTGTAAAGTGGAGAAAGCGAGAGCGCGCGAATGCACTCAAGCAAACACAAACAGCACAGCACGATGCGTATTATTTTTTAAAATTGACAAAATAAATCAAAAATAAATCGAAAATAAAAATAAGTGGCAAAGGCGAGAGTGCGCGAGCACACAGGAGCAAAGACAAGCAGCATAGCTTGAAGCGTAGTAAAAAAAAATAATAAATAGACAACTGGTCGAGCTCATGAGAAATAAAAACCCAAAAGATTAGATAGACAAACAAACAAACACATAAATGTGGAGAGAAGGGCATTGCGTGCTGGAGCAAAGGTAAACAGCAGACAGACCTGAATCCTTATCTTTACAAGGTCGACCTCAGAACTTTGTTCAGTTTGTCTCGGTGACGGATAATGGAAGGAAGGGCAGGCAACTGGTCGACTTCATTTAAATAAACAAATAAATAATAAGATAACCTCTCAGGAATAGATAAATAATAACAAAAAAATTGTAAAGTGCAGAAAGCGAGAGCGCGTGAATGCACTCAAGCAAACACAAACAGCACAGCACGATGCTTATTTTTTTTTAAATTGACAAAATAAATCAAAAATAAATCAAAAATAAAAATAAGTGGAAAAGGCGAGAGTGCGCGAGCACACAGGAGCAAAGACAAGCAGCGCAGCTTGATGCATAGTAAAAAAAATAATAAATAGACAACTGGTCGACCTCATTAGAAATAAAAACCCAAAAGATTAGATAGACAAACAAACAAACACATAAATGTGGAGAGAAGGGCACTGCGCGAAGGAGCAAAGGTAAACAGCAGACCGACCTGAACCCTTATCTTTACAAGGTCGACCTCAGAACTTTGTTCAGTTTGTCTCGGTGACGGATAATGGAAGGAAGGGCAGGCAACTGGTCGACTTCATTTAAATAAACAAATAAAAAATAAGATAAACTCTCAGGAATAGATAAATAATAACAAAAAAATTGTAAAGTCGAGAATGCGAGAGCGCGCGATTGCACTCCAGCAAACACAAACAGCACAGCACGATGCGTAGTTTTTTTTTTTAAATTGACAAAATAAATCCAAAATAAATCAAGAATAAAAATAAGTGGAAAAGGCGAGAGTGCGCGAGCACACAGGAGCAAAGACAAGCAGCGCAGCTTGATGCGTAGTAAAAAAAATAATAAATAGACAACTGGTCGACTTCATTAGAAATAAAAACCCCAAAGATTAGATAGACAAACAAACAATCACATAAATGTGGAGAGAAGGGCAGTGCGCGCAGGAGCAAAGGTAAACAGCAGACAGACCTGAATCCTTATCTTTACAAGGTCGACCTCAGAACTTTGTTCAGTTTCTCTCGGTGACGGATAATGGAAGGAAGGGTAGGCAACTGGTCGACTTCATTTAAATAAACAAATAAAAAATAAGATAAACTCTCAGGAATAGATAAATAATAACAAAAAAATTGTAAAGTGGAGAAAGCGAGAGTGCGCGAATGCACTCAAGCAAACACAAACAGCACAGCACGATGCGTATTTTTTTTAAAATTGACAAAATAAATAAAAAATAAATCAAAAATAAAAATAAGTGGAAAAGGCGAGAGTGCGCGAGCACACAGGAGCAAAGACAAGCAGCGCAGCTTGATGCGTAGTAAAAAAAATAATAAATAGACAACTGGTCGACCTCATTAGAAATAAAAACCCCAAAGATTAGATAGACAAACAAACAAACACATAAATGTGGAGAGAAGGGCAGTGCGCGCAGGAGCAAAGGTAAACAGCAGACAGACCTGAATCCTTATCTTTACAAGGTCGACCTCAGAACTTTGTTCAGTTTGTCTCAGTGACGGATAATGGAAGGAAGGGCAGGCAACTGGTCGACTTCATTTAAATAAACAAATAAAAAATAAGATAAACTCTCAGGAATAGATAAATAATAACAAACAAATTGTAAAGTGGAGAAAGCGAGAGCGCGCGTATGCACTCAAGCAAACACAAACAGCACAGCATGATGCGTATTTTTTTTAAATTCACAAAATAAATCAAAAATAAAAATAAGTGGAAAAGGCGAGAGTGCGCGAGCACACAGGAGCAAAGACAAGCAGCGCAGCTTGATGCGTAGTAAAAAAAATAATAAATAGACAACTTGTCGACCTCATTAGAAATAAAAACCGAAAAGTTTAGATAGACAAACAAACAAACACATAAATGTGGAGAGAAGGGCAGTGCGCGCAGGAGCAAAGGTAAACAGCAGACAGACCTGAATCCTTATCTTTACAAGGTCAACCTCAGAACTTTGTTCAGTTTGTCTCGGTGACGGATAATGGAAGGAAGGGCAGGCAACTTGTCGACTTCATTTAAATAAACAAATAAAAATAAGATAAACTCTTAGGAATAGATAAATAATAACAAAAAAATTGTAATGTGCAGAAAGCGAGAGCTCGCGAATGCACTCAAGCAAACACAAACAGCACAGCACGATGCGTATTTTTTTTTTAAATTGACAACATAAATCAAAAATAAATCAAAAATAAAATTAAGTGGAAAAGGCGAGAGTGCGGGAGCACACAGGAGCAAAGTCAAGCAGCGCAGCTTGATGCATAGTAAAAAAAATAATAAATAGACAACTGGTCGACCTCATTAGAAATAAAAACCCAAAAGATTAGATAGACAAACAAACAAACACATAAATGTGGAGAGAAGGGCAGTGCGAAAAGGAGCAAAGGTAAACAGCAGACCGACCTGAATCCTTATCTTTACAAGGTCGACCTCAGAACTTTGTTCAGTTTGTCTCGGTGACGGGTAATGGAAGGAAGGGCAGGCAACTGGTCGACTTCATTTAAATAAACAAATAAAAAATAAGATAAACTCTCAGGAATAGATAAATAATAACAAAAAAATTGTAAAGTCGAGAATGCGAGAGCGCGCGATTGAACTCAAGCAAACACAAACAGCACAGCACGATGCGTAGTTTTTTTTTAAAATTGACAAAATAATTCCAAAATAAATCAAGAATAAAAATAAGTGGAAAAGGCGAGAGTGCGCGAGCACACAGGAGCAAAGACAAGCAGCGCAGCTTGATGCGTAGTAAAAAAAATAATAAATAGACAACTGGTCGACCTCATTAGAAATAAAAACCCCAAAGATTAGATAGACAAACAAACAAACACATAAATGTGGAGAAAAGGGCAGTGCGCGCAGGAGCAAAGGTAAACAGCAGACAGACCTGAATCCTTATCTTTACAAGGTCGACCTCAGAACTTTGTTCAGTTTGTCTCGGTGACGGATAATGGAAGGAAGGGTAGGCAACTGGTCGACTTCATTTAAATAAACAAATAAAAACTAAGATAAACTCTCAGGAATAGATAAATAATAACAAAAAAAATTGTAAAGTGGAGAAAGCGAGAGCGCGCGAATGCACTCAAGCAAACACAAACAGCACAGCACGATGCGTATTTTTTTTTAAAATTGACAAAATAAATAAAAAATAAATCAAAAATAAAAATAAGTGGAAAAGGCGAGAGTGCGCGAGCACACAGGAGCAAAGACAAGCAGCGGAGCTTGATGCGTAGTCAAAAAAATAATAAATAGACAACTGGTCGACCTCATTAGAAATAAAAACCCCAAAGATTAGATAGACAAACAAACAAACACATAAATGTGGAGAGAAGGGCAGTGCGCGCAGGAGCAAAGGTAAACAGCAGACAGACCTGAATCCTTATCTTTACAAGGTCGACCTCAGAACTTTGTTCAGTTTGTCTCAGTGACGGATAATGGAAGGAAGGGCAGGCAACTGGTCGACTTCATTTAAATAAACAAATAAAAAATAAGATAAACTCTCAGGAATAGATAAATAATAACAAAAAAATTGTAAAGTGGAGAAGGGAGAGCGCGCGAATGCACTCAAGCAAACACAAACAGCACAGCACGATGCGTATTTTTTTTTAAAATTGACAAAATAAATAAAAAATAAATCAAAAATAAAAATAAGTGGAAAAGGCGAGAGTGCGCGAGCACACAGGAGCAAAGACAAGCAGCGCAGCTTGATGCGTAGTAAAAAAAATAATAAATAGACAACTGGTCGACCTCATTAGAAATAAAAACCCCAAAGATTAGATAGACAAACAAACAAACACATAAATGTGGAGAGAAGGGCAGTGCGCGCAGGAGCAAAGGTAAACAGCAGACAGACCTGAATCCTTATCTTTACAAGGTCGACCTCAGAACTTTGTTCAGTTTGTCTCGGTGACGGATAATGGAAGGAAGGGCAGGCAACTGGTGGACTTCATTTAAATAAACAAATAAAAATTAAGATAAACTCTCAGGAATAGATAAATAATAACAAAAACATTGTAAAGTGGAGAAAGCGAGAGCGCGCGAATGCACTCAAGCAAACACAAACAGCACAGCACGATGCGTATTTTTTTTTAAATTGACAAAATAAATCAAAAATAAATCGAAAATAAAAATAAGTGGAAAAGGCGAGAGTTCGCGAGCACACAGGAGCAAAGACAAGCAGCATAGCTTGAAGCGTAGTAAAAAAAAATAATAAATAGACAACTGGTCGACCTCATGAGAAATAAAAACCCAAAAGATTAGATAGACAAACAAACAAACACATAAATGTGGAGAGAAGGGCATTGCGTGCTGGAGCAAAGGTAAACAGCAGACAGACCTGAATCCTTATCTTTACAAGGTCGACCTCAGAACTTTGTTCAGTTTGTCTCGGTGACGGATAATGGAAGGAAGGGCAGGCAACTGGTCGACTTCATTTAAATAAACAAATAAATAATAAGATAACCTCTCAGGAATAGATAAATAATAACAAAAAAATTGTAAAGTGCAGAAAGCGAGAGCGCGTGAATGCACTCAAGCAAACACAAACAGCACAGCACGATGCTTATTTTTTTTAAATTGACAAAATAAATCAAAAATAAATCAAAAATAAAAATAAGTGGAAAAGGCGAGAGTGCGCGAGCACACAGGAGCAAAGACAAGCAGCGCAGCTTGATGCATAGTAAAAAAAATAATAAATAGACAACTGGTCGACCTCATTAGAAATAAAAAACCAAAAGATTAGATAGACAAACAAACAAACACATAAATGTGGAGAGAAGGGCAGTGCGCGCAGGAGCAAAGGTAAACAGCAGACAGACCTGAATCCTTATCTTTACAAGGTCGACCTCAGAACTTTGTTCAGTTTGTCTCGGTGACGGATAATGGAAGGAAGGGCAGGCAACTGGTCGACTTAATTTAAATAAAAAAATAAAAAATAAGATAAACTCTCAGGAATAGATAAATAATAACAAAAAAATTGTAAAGTGGAGAAAGCGAGAGCGCGCGAATGCACTCAAGCAAACACAAACAGCAAAGCACGATGCGTATTTTTTTTTAAAATTGACAAAATAAATCAAAAATAAAAATAAGTGGAAAAGGCGAGAGTGCGCGAGCACACAGGAGCAAAGACAAGCAGCGCAGCTTGATGCGTAGTAAAAAAAATAATAAATAGACAACTGGTCGACCTCATTAGAAATAAAAACCCAAAAGATTAGATAGACAAACAAACAAACACATAAATGTGGAGAGAAGGGCAGTGCGCGCAGGAGCAAAGGTAAACAGCAGACAGACCTGAATCCTTATCTTTAAAAGGTCGACCTCAGAACTTTGATCAGTTGTCTCGGTGACGGATAATGGAAGGAAGGGCAGGCAACTGGTCGAATTCATTTAAATAAACAAATAAATAATAAGATAAACTCTCAGGAATAGATAATAACAAAAAAATTGTAAAGTGGAGAAAGCGAGAGCGCGCTAATGCACTCAAGCAAACACAAACAGCACAGCACGATGCGTATTTTTTTTAAATTGACAAAATAAATCAAAAATAAATCTAAAATAAAAATAAGTGGAAAAGGCGAGAGTCCGCGAGCACACAGGAGCAAAGACAAGCAGCGCAGCTTGATGCGTAGTAAAAAAAATAATAAATAGACAACTGGTCGACCTCATTAGAAATAAAAACCCAAAAGATTAGATAGACAAACAAACAAACACATAAATGTGGAGAGAAGGGCAGTGCGCGCAGGAGCAAAGGTAAACAGCAGACAGACCTGAATCCTTATCTTTACAAGGTCGAACTCAGAACTTTGTTCAGTTTGTCTCGGTGACGGATAATGGAAGGAAGGGCAGGCAACTGGTCGACTTCATTTAAATAAACAAATAAAAAATAAGATAAACTCTCAGGAATAGATAAATAATAACAAAAAAATTGTAAAGTGGAGAAAGCGAGAGCGCGCGAATGCACTCAAGCAAACAAACAGCACAGCACGATGCGTATTTTTTTTAAAATTGACAAAATAAATCAAAAATAAATCAAAAATAAAAATAAGTGGAAAATGCGAGAGTGCGTGAGCACACAGGAGCAAAGACAAGCAGCGCAGCTTGATGCGTAGTAAAAAAAAATAATAAATAGACAACTGGTCGACCTCATTAGAAATAAAAACCCAAAAGATTAGATAGACAAACAAACAAACACATAAATGTGGAGAGAAGGGCAGTGCGTGCAGGAGCAAAGGTAAACAGCAGACAGACCTGAATCCTTATCTTTACAAGGTCGACCTCAGAACTTTGTTCAGTTTGTCTCGGTGACGGATAATGGAAGGAAGGGCAGGCAACTGGTCGACTTCATTTAAATAAACAAATAAAAAATAAGATAACCTCTCAGGAATAGATAAATAATAACAAAAAAATTGTAAAGTGGAGAAAGCGAGAGCGCGGGAATGCACTCAAGCAAGCACAAACAGCACAGCACGATGCGTATTTTTTTTTAAATTGACAAAATAAATCAAAAATAAATCAAAAATAAAAATAAGTGGAAAAGGCGAGAGTGCGCGAGCACACAGGAGCAAAGACAAGCAGCGCAGCTTGATGCGTAGTAAAAAAAATAATAAATAGACAACTGGTCGACCTCATTAGAAATAAAAACCCAAAAGATTAGATAGACAAACAAACAAACACATAAATGTGGAGAGAAGGGCAGTGCGCGCAGGAGCAAAGGTAAACAGCAGACAGACCTGAATCCTTATCTTTACAAGGTCGACCTCAGAAATTTGTTCAGTTTGTCTCGGTGACGGATAATGGAAGGAAGGGCAGGCAAGTGGTCGACTTCATTTAAATAAACAAATAAAAAATAAGATAAACTCTCAGGAATAGATAAATATTAACAAAACAATTGTAAAGTGGAGAAAGAGAGAGCGCGCGAATGCACTCAAGCAAACACGAACAGCACAGCACGATGCGTATTTTTTTTAAAAATGGACAAAATAAATCAAAAATAAATCAAAAATAAAAATAAGTGGAAAAGGCGAGAGTGCGCGAGCACACAGGAGCAAAGACAAGCAGCGCAGATTGATGTGTCGTAAAAAAAAATAATAATTAGACAACTGGTCGACCTCATTAGAAATAATAACCCAAAAGATTAGATAGACAAACAAACAAACACATAAATGTGGAGAGAAGGGCAGTGCGCGCAGGAGCAAAGGTATACAGCAGACAGACCTGAGTCCTTATCTTTACAAGGTCGACCTCAGAACTTTGTTCAGTTTGTCTCGGTGACGGATAATGGAAGGAAGGGCAGGCAACTTGTCGACTTCATTTAAATAAACAAATAAAAAATAAGATAAACTCTCAGGAATAGATAAATAATAACAAACAAATTGTAAAGTGGAGAAAGCGAGAGCGCGCGAATGCACTCAAGCAAACACAAACAGCACAGCATGATGCGTATTTTTGTTAAATTCACAAAATAAATCAAAAATAAAAATAAGTGGATAAGGCGAGAGTGCGCGAGCACACAGGAGCAAAGACAAGCAGCGCAGCTTGATGCGTAGTAAAAAAAATAATAAATAGACAACTGGTCGACCTCATTAGAAATAAAAACCCCAAAGATTAGATAGACAAACAAACAAACACATAAATGTGGAGAGAAGGGCAGTGCGCGCCGGAGCAAAGGTAAACAGCAGACAGACCTGAATCCTTATCTTTACAAGGTCGACCTCAGAACTTTGTTCAGTTTGTCTCGGTGACGGATAATGGAAGGAAGGGCAGGCAACTGGTCGACTTCATTTAAATAAACAAATAAAAAATAAGATAAACTCTCTGGAATAGATAAATAATAACAAAATTTGTAAAGTGGAGAAAGCGAGAGCGCGCGAATGCACTCAAGCAAACACAAACAGCACAGCACGATGCGTATTTTTTTTTAAATTGACAAAATAAATCAAAAATAAATCAAAAATAAAAATAAGTGGAAAAGGCGAGAGTGCGCGAGCACACAGGAGCAAAGACAAGCAGCGCAGCTTGATGCGTAGTAAAAAAAAATAATAAATAGACAACTGGTCGACCTCATTAGAAATAAAAACCCAAAAGATTACATAGACATACAAACAAACACATAAATGTGGAGAGAAGGGCAGTGCGCGCAGGAGCAAAGGTAAACAGCAGACAGACCTGAATCCTTATCTTTACAAGGTCGACCTCAGAACTTTGTTCAGTTTGTCTCGGTGACGGATAATGGAAGGAAGGGCAGGCAACTGGTCGACTTCATTTAAATAAACAAATAAAAAATAAGATAACCTCTCAGGAATAGATAAATAATAACAAAAAAATTGTAAAGTCCAGAAAGCGAGAGCGCGCGAATGCACTCAAGCAAACACAAACAGCACAGCACGATGCGTATTTTTTTTTAAAATTGACAAAATAAATCAAAAATAAATCAAAAATAAAAATAAGTGGAAAAGGCGAGAGTGCGCGAGCACACAGGAGCAAAGACAAGCAGCGCAGATTGATGCGTAGTAAAAAAAAAATAATAAATAGAAAACTGGTCGACCTCATTAGAAATAAAAACCCAAAAGATTAGATAGACAAACAAACAAACACATAAATGTGGAGAGAAGGGCAGTGCGTGCAGGAGCAAAGGTAAACAGCACACAGACCTGAATCCTTATCTTTACAAGGTCGACCTCAGAACTTTGATCAGTTTGTCTCGGTGACGGATAATGGAAGGAAGGGCAGGCAACTGGTCGAATTCATTTAAATAAACAAATAAATAATAAGATAAACTCTCAGGAATAGATAATAACAAAAAAATTGTAAAGTGGAGAAAGCGAGAGCGCGCGAATGCACTCAAGCAAACACAAACAGCACAGCACGATGCGCATTTTTTTTAAATTGACAAAATAAATCAAAAATAAATCTAAAATAAAAATAAGTGGAAAAGGCGAGAGTCCGCGAGCACACAGGAGCAAAGACAAGCAGCGCAGCTTGATGCGTAGTAAAAAAAATAATAAATAGACAACTGGTCGACCTCATTAGAAATAAAAACCCAAAAGATTAGATAGACAAACAAACAAACACATAAATGTGGAGAGAAGGGCAGTGCCCGCAGGAGCAAAGGTAAACAGCAGACAGACCTGAATCCTTATCTTTACAAGGTCGAACTCAGAACTTTGTTCAGTTTGTCTCGGTGACGGATAATGGAAGCAAGGGCAGGCAACTGGTCGACTTCATTTAAATAAACAAATAAAAAATAAGATAAACTCTCAGGAATAGATAAATAATAACAAAAAAATTGTAAAGTGGAGAAAGCGAGAGCGCGCGAATGCACTCAAGCAAACAAACAGCACAGCACGATGCGAATTTTTTTTTAAATTGACAAAATAAATCAAAAATAAATCAAAAATAAAAATAAGTGGAAAATGCGAGAGTGCGTGAGCACACAGGAGCAAAGACAAGCAGCGCAGCTTGATGCGTAGTAAAAAAAAATAATAAATAGACAACTGGTCGACCTCATTAGAAATAAAAACCCAAAAGATTAGATAGACAAACAAACAAACACATAAATGTGGAGAGAAGGGCAGTGCGTGCAGGAGCAAAGGTAAACAGCAGACAGACCTGAATCCTTATCTTTACAAGGTCGACCTCAGAACTTTGTTCAGTTTGTCTCGGTGACGGATAATGGAAGGAAGGGCAGGCAACTGGTCGACTTCATTTAAATAAACAAATAAAAAATAAGATAAACTCTCAGGAATAGATAAATAATAACAAAAAAATTGTAAAGTGGAGAAAGGGAGAGCGTGCGAATGCACTCAAGCAAGCACAAACAGCACAGCACGATGCGTATTTTTTTTTAAATTGACAAAATAAATCAAAAATAAATCAAAAATAAAAATAAGTGGAAAAGGCGAGAGTGCGCGAGCACACAGGAGCAAAGACAAGCAGCGCAGCTTGATGCGTAGTAAAAAAAATAATAAATAGACAACTGGTCGACCTCATTAGAAATAAAAACCCAAAAGATTAGATAGACAAACAAACAAACACATAAATGTGGAGAGAAGGGCAGTGCGCGCAGGAGCAAAGGTATACAGCAGACAGACCTGAATCCTTATCTTTACAAGGTCGACCTCAGAACTTTGTTCAGTTTGTCTCGGTGACGGATAATGGAAGGAAGGGCAGGCAACTTGTCGACTTCATTTAAATAAACAAATAAAAAATAAGATAAACTCTCAGGAATAGATAAATAATAACAAACAAATTGTAAAGTGGAGAAAGCGAGAGCGCGCGAATGCACTCAAGCAAACACAAACAGCACAGCATGATGCGTATTTTTTTTAAATTCACAAAATAAATCAAAAATAAAAATAAGTGGAAAAGGCGAGAGTGCGCGAGCACACAGGAGCAAAGACAAGCAGCGCAGCTTGATGCGTAGTAAAAAAAATAATAAATAGACAACTGGTCGACCTCATTAGAAATAAAAACCGAAAAGATTAGATAGACAAACAAACAAACACATAAATGTGGAGAGAAGGGCATTGCGCGCAGGAGCAAAGGTAAACAGCAGACAGACCTGAATCCTTATCTTTACAAGGTCGACCTCAGAACTTTGTTCAGTTTGTCTCGGTGATGGATAATGGAAGGAAGGGCAGGCAACTGTTCGACTTCATTTAAATAAACAAATAAAAAATAAGATAAACTCTTAGGAATAGATAAATAATAACAAAAAAATTGTAATGTGCAGAAAGCGAGAGCTCGCGAATGCACTCAAGCAAACACAAACAGCACAGCACGATGCGTATTTTTTTTTTAAATTGACAACATAAATCAAAAATAAATCAAAAATAAAAATAAGTGGAAAAGGCGAGAGTGCGCGAGCACACAGGAGCAAAGACAAGCAGCGCAGCTTGATGCGTAGTAAAAAAAATAATAAATAGACAACTGGTCGCCCTCATTAGAAATAAAAACCCAAAAGATTAGATAGACAAACAAACAAACACATAAATGTGGAGAGAAGGGCAGTGCGCGCAGGAGCAAAGGTAAACAGCAGACAGACCTGAATCCTTATCTTTACAATGTCGACCTCAGAACTTTGTTCAGTTTGTCTCGGTGACGGATAATGGAAGGAAGGGCAGGCAAGTGGTCGACTTCATTTAAATAAACAAATAAAAAATAAGATAAACTCTCAGGAATAGATAAATATTAACAAAACAATTGTAAAGTGGAGAAAGAGAGAGCGCGCGAATGCACTCAAGCAAACACGAACAGCACAGCACGATGCGTATTTTTTTTTAAAATGGACAAAATAAATCAAAAATAAATCAAAAATAAAAATAAGTGGAAAAGGCGAGAGTGCGCGAGCACACAGGAGCAAAGACAAGCAGCGCAGATTGATGTGTCGTAAAAAAAAATAATAATTAGACAACTGGTCGACCTCATTAGAAATAATAACCCAAAAGATTAGATAGACAAACAAACAAACACATAAATGTGGAGAGAAGGGCAGTGCGCGCAGGAGCAAAGGTATACAGCAGACAGACCTGAATCCTTATCTTTACAAGGTCGACCTCAGAACTTTGTTCAGTTTGTCTCGGTGACGGATAATGGAAGGAAGGGCAGGCAACTTGTCGACTTCATTTAAATAAACAAATAAAAAATAAGATAAACTCTCAGGAATAGATAAATAATAACAAACAAATTGTAAAGTGGAGAAAGCGAGAGCGCGCGAATGCACTCAAGCAAACACAAACAGCACAGCATGATGCGTATTTTTGTTAAATTCACAAAATAAATCAAAAATAAAAATAAGTGGATAAGGCGAGAGTGCGCGAGCACACAGGAGCAAAGACAAGCAGCGCAGCTTGATGCGTAGTAAAAAAAATAATAAATAGACAACTGGTCGACCTCATTAGAAATAAAAACCCCAAAGATTAGATAGACAAACAAACAAACACATAAATGTGGAGAGAAGGGCAGTGCGCGCCGGAGCAAAGGTAAACAGCAGACAGACCTGTATCCTTATCTTTACAAGGTCGACCTCAGAACTTTGTTCAGTTTGTCTCGGTGACGGATAATGGAAGGAAGGGCAGGCAACTGGTCGACTTCATTTAAATAAACAAATAAAAAATAAGATAAACTCTCTGGAATAGATAAATAATAACAAAAAAATTGTAAAGTGGAGAAACGAGAGCGCGCGAATGCACTCAAGCAAACACAAACAGCACAGCACGATGCGTATTTTTTTTTAAATTGACAAAATAAATCAAAAATAAATCAAAAATAAAAATAAGTGGAAAAGGCGAGAGTGCGCGAGCACACAGGAGCAAAGACAAGCAGCGCAGCTTGATGCGTAGTAAAAAAAAAATAATAAATAGACAACTGGTCGACCTCATTAGAAATAAAAACACAAAAGATTACATAGACATACAAACAAACACATAAATGTGGAGAGAAGGGCAGTGCGCGCAGGAGCAAAGGTAAACAGCAGACAGACCTGAATCCTTATCTTTACAAGGTCGACCTCAGAACTTTGTTCAGTTTGTCTCGGTGACGGATAATGGAAGGAAGGGCAGGCAACTGGTCGACTTCATTTAAATAAACAAATAAAAAATAAGATAACCTCTCAGGAATAGATAAATAATAACAAAAAAATTGTAAAGTCCAGAAAGCGAGAGCGCGCGAATGCACTCAAGCAAACACAAACAGCACAGCACGATGCGTATTTTTTTTTAAAATTGACAAAATAAATCAAAAATAAATCAAAAATAAAAATAAGTGGAAAAGGCGAGAGTGCGCGAGCACACAGGAGCAAAGACAAGCAGCGCAGATTGATGCGTAGTAAAAAAAAAATAATAAATAGAAAACTGGTCGACCTCATTAGAAATAAAAACCCAAAAGATTAGATAGACAAACAAACAAACACATAAATGTGGAGAGAAGGGAAGTGCGTGCAGGAGCAAAGGTAAACAGCACACAGACCTGAATCCTTATCTTTACAAGGTCGACCTCAGAACTTTGATCAGTTTGTCTCGGTGACGGATAATGGAAGGAAGGGCAGGCAACTGGTCGAATTCATTTAAATAAACAAATAAATAATAAGATAAACTCTCAGGAATAGATAATAACAAAAAAATTGTAAAGTGGAGAAAGCGAGAGCGCGCGAATGCACTCAAGCAAACACAAACAGCACAGCACGATGCGCATTTTTTTTAAATTGACAAAATAAATCAAAAATAAATCTAAAATAAAAATAAGTGGAAAAGGCGAGAGTCCGCGAGCACACAGGAGCAAAGACAAGCAGCGCAGCTTGATGCGTAGTAAAAAAAATAATAAATAGACAACTGGTCGACCTCATTAGAAATAAAAACCCAAAAGATTAGATAGACAAACAAACAAACACATAAATGTGGAGAGAAGGGCAGTGCGCGCAGGAGCAAAGGTAAACAGCAGACAGACCTGAATCCTTATCTTTACAAGGTCGAACTCAGAACTTTGTTCAGTTTGTCTCGGTGACGTATAATGGAAGGAAGGGCAGGCAACTGGTCGACTTCATTTAAATAAACAAATAAAAAATAAGATAAACTCTCAGGAATAGATAAATAATAACAAAAAAATTGTAAAGTGGAGAAAGCGAGAGCGCGCGAATGCACTCAAGCAAACAAACAGCACAGCACGATGCGTATTTTTTTTAAAATTGACAAAATAAATCAAAAATAAATCAAAAATAAAAATAAGTGGAAAATGCGAGAGTGCGTGAGCACACAGGAGCAAAGACAAGCAGCGCAGCTTGATGCGTAGTAAAAAAAAATAATAAATAGACAACTGGTCGACCTCATTAGAAATAAAAACCCAAAAGATTAGATAGACAAACAAACAAACACATAAATGTGGAGAGAAGGGCAGTGCGCGCAGGAGCAAAGGTATACAGCAGACAGACCTGAATCCTTATCTTTACAAGGTCGACCTCAGAACTTTGTTCAGTTTGTCTCGGTGACGGATAATGGAAGGAAGGGCAGGCAACTTGTCGACTTCATTTAAATAAACAAATAAAAAATAAGATAAACTCTCAGGAATAGATAAATAATAACAAACAAATTGTAAAGTGGAGAAAGCGAGAGCGCGCGAATGCACTCAAGCAAACACAAACAGCACAGCATGATGCGTATTTTTTTTAAATTCACAAAATAAATCAAAAATAAAAATAAGTGGAAAAGGCGAGAGTGCGCGAGCACACAGGAGCAAAGACAAGCAGCGCAGCTTGATGCGTAGTAAAAAAAATAATAAATAGACAACTGGTCGACCTCATTAGAAATAAAAACCGAAAAGATTAGATAGACAAACAAACAAACACATAAATGTGGAGAGAAGGGCATAGCGCGCAGGAGCAAAGGTAAACAGCAGACAGACCTGAATCCTTATCTTTACAAGGTCGACCTCAGAACTTTGTTCAGTTTGTCTCGGTGATGGATAATGGAAGGAAGGGCAGGCAACTGGTCGACTTCATTTAAATAAACAAATAAAAAATAAGATAAACTCTTAGGAATAGATAAATAATAACAAAAAAATTGTAATGTGCAGAAAGCGAGAGCTCGCGAATGCACTCAAGCAAACACAAACAGCACAGCACGATGCGTATTTTTTTTAAATTGACAACATAAATCAAAAATAAATCAAAAATATAAATAAGTGGAAAAGGCGAGAGTGCGCGAGCACACAGGACCAAAGACAAGCAGCGCAGCTTGATGCGTAGTAAAAAAAATAATAAATAGACAACTGGTCGACCTCATTAGAAATAAAAACCCAAAAGATTACATAGACATACAAACAAACACATAAATGTGGAGAGAAGGGCAGTGCGCGCAGGAGCAAAGGTAAACAGCAGACAGACCTGAATCCTTATCTTTACAAGTTCGACCTCAGAACTTTGTTCAGTTTGTCTCGGTGACAGATAATGGTAGGAAGGGCAGGCAACTGGTCGACTTCATTTAAATAAACAAATAAAAAATAAGATAAACTCTCAGGAATAGATAAATAATAACAAAAAAATTGTAAAGTGGAGAAAGCGAGAGCGCGCGAATGCACTCAAGCAAACACAAACAGCACAGCACGATGCGTATTTTTTTTAAAAATTGACAAAATAAATCAAAAATAAATCAAAAATATAAATAAGTGGAAAAGGCGAGAGTGCGCGAGCACACAGGAGCAAAGACAAGCAGCGCAGCTTGATGCGTAGTAAAAAAAATAATAAATAGACAACTGGTCGACCTCATTAGAAATAAAAACACAAAAGATTAGATAGACAAACAAACAAACACATAAATGTGGAGAGAAGGGCAGTGCGCGCAGGAGCAAAGGTAAACAGCAGACAGACCTGAATCCTTATCTTTACAAGGTCGACTTCAGAACTTTGTTCAGTTTGTCTCGGTGACGGATAATGGAAGGAAGGGCAGGCAACTGGTCGACTTCATTTAAATAAACAAATAAAAAATAAGATAAACTCTCAGGAATAGATAAATAATAACAAAAAATTGTAAAGTGGAGAAAGCGAGAGCGCGCGAATGCACTCAAGCAAACACAAACAG
>NW_025957875.1:0-50108 GCF_023159225.1 Perognathus longimembris pacificus | reverse complement strand
TGTCTCGGTGACGGATAATGGAAGGAAGGGCAGGCAACTGGTCGACTTCATTTAAATAAACAAATAAAAAATAACATAAACTCTCAGGAATAGATAAATAATAACAAAAAAATTGTAAAGTGGAGAAATCGAGAGCGCCCGAATGCACTCAAGCAACCGACGAACAGCACAGCACGATGCGTATTTTTTTTAAATTGACAAAATAAATCAAAAATAAATCATAAATAAAAATGAGTGGAAAAGGCGAGAGTGCGCGAGCACACAGGAGCAAAGACAAGAAGCGCAGCTTGATGCGTAGTAAAAAAAATAATAAATAGACAACTGGTCGACCTCATTAGAAATAAAAACCCAAAAGATTAGATAGACAAACAAACAAACACATAAATGTGGAGAGAAGGGCAGTGCGCGCAGGAGCAAAGGTAAACAGCAGACAGACTGAATCCTTATCTTTACAAGGTCGACCTCAGAACTTTGTTCAGTTTGTCTCGGTGACGGATAATGTAAGGAGGGCAGGCAACTGATCGACTTCATTTAAATAAACAAATAAAAAATAAGATAAACTCTCAGGAATAGATAAATAATACAAAAAAAATTGTAAAGTGCAGAAAGCGAGAGCGCGCGAATGCACTCAAGCAAACACAAACAGCACAGCACGATGCGTATTTTCTTTAAAAATTGACAAGATAAATCAAAAATAAATCAAAAATAAAAATAAGTGGAAAAGGCGAGAGTGCGCGAGCACACAGGAGCAAAGACAAGCAGCGCAGCTTGATGCGTAGTAAAAAAAAACAATAAATAGACAACTGGTCGACCTCATTAGAAATAAAATCTCAAAAGATTAGATAGACAAACAAACAAACACATAAATGTGGAGAGAAGGGCAGTGCGCGCAGGAGCAAAGGTAAAACAGCAGACAGACCTGAATCCTTATCTTTACAAGGTCGACCTCAGAACTTTGTTTCAGTTTGTCTCGGTGACGGATAATGGAAGGAAGGGCAGGCAACTGGTCGACTTCATTTAAATAAACAAATAAAAAATAAGATAAACTCTCAGGAATAGATAAATAATAACAAAATTGTAAAGTGGAGAAAGCGAGGAGCGCGGGTAATGCACTCAAGCAAACACAAACAGCACAGCACGATGCGTATTTTTTTTTAACTTAACAAAATAAATCAAAAATAAAAATAAGTGGAAAAGGCGAGAGTGCGCGAGCACACAGGAGCAAAGACAAGCAGCGCAGCTTGATGCGTAGTAAATAAAATAATAAATAGACAACTGGTCGACCTCATTAGAAATAAAAACCCAAAAGATTAGATAGACAAACAAACAAACACATAAATGTGGAGAGAAGGGCAGTGCGCCAGGAGCAAAGGTAAACAGCAGACAGACCTGAATCCTTATCTTTACAAGGTCGACCTCAGAACTTTGTTCAGTTTGTCTCAGTGACGGATAATGGAAGGAAGGGGCAGGCAACTGGTCGACTTCATTTAAATAAACCAATAAAAAATAAGATAAACTCTCAGGAATAGATAAATAATAACAAAAAATTGTAAAGTGGAGAAAGCGAGAGCGCGGGGAATGCACTCAAGCAAACACAAACAGCACAGCACGATGCGTATTTTTTTTTAAATTGACAAAATAAATCAAAAATAAAATAAGTGGAAATGGCGAGAGTGCGCGAGCACACAGGAGTAAAGACAAGCAGCGCAGCTTGATGCGTAGTAAAAAAAATAATAAATAGACAACTGGTCGACCTCATTAGAAATAAAAACCCAAAAGATTAGATAGACAAACAAACAAACACATAAATGTGGAGAGAAGGGCAGTGCGCGCAGGAGCAAAGGTAAACAGCAGACAGACCTGAATCCTTATCTTTACAAGGTCGACCTCAGAACTTTGTTCAGTTTGTCTCGGTGACGGATAATGTAAGGAAGGGCAGGCAACTGATCGACTTCATTTAAATAAACAAATAAAAAATAAGATAAACTCTCAGGAATAGATAAATAATAACAAAAAAATTGTAAAGTGCAGAAAGCGAGAGCGCGCGAATGCACTCAAGCAAACACAAACAGCACAGCACGATGCGTATTTTTTTTAAAAATTGACAAGATAAATCAAAAATAAATCAAAAATAAAAATAGTGGAAAAGGCGAGAGTGCGCGAGCACACAGGAGCAAAGACAAGCAGCGCAGCTTGATGCGTAGTAAAAAAAAACAATAAATAGACAACTGGTCGACCTCATTAGAAATAAAATCTCAAAAGAATTAGATAGACAAACAAACAAACACATAAATGTGGAGAGAAGGGCAGTGCGCGCAGGAGCAAAGGTAAACAGCAGACAGACCTGAATCCTTATCTTTACAAGGTCGACCTCAGAACTTTGTTCAGTTTGTCTCGGTGACGGATAATGGAAGGAGGGCAGGCAACTGGTCGACTTCATTTAAATAAACAAATAAAAAATAAGATAAACTCTCAGGAATAGATAAATAATAACAAAATTGTAAAGTGGAGAAAGCGAGAGCGCGGTAATGCACTCAAGCAAACACAAACAGCACAGCACGATGCGTATTTTTTTTTAACTTAACAAAATAAATCAAAAATAAAAATAAGTGGAAAAGGCGGAGATGAGTGCGCGAGCACACAGGAGCAAAGACAAGCAGCGCAGCTTGATGCGTAGTAAATAAAATAATAAATAGACAACTGGTCGACCTCATTAGAAATAAAAAACCCAAAAGATTAGATAGACAAACAAACAAACACATAAATGTGGAGAGAAGGGCAGTGCGCCAGGAGCAAAGGTAAACAGCAGACAGACCTGAATCCTTATCTTTACAAGGTCGACCTCAGAACTTTGTTCAGTTTGTCTCAGTGACGGATAATGGAAGGAAGGGCAGGCAACTGGTCGACTTCATTTAAATAAACAAATAAAAAATAAGAAAACTCTCAGGAATAGATAAATAATAACAAAAAATTGTAAAGTGGAGAAAGCGAGAGCGCGGGGAATGCACTCAAGGAAACACAAACAGCACAGCACGATGCGTATTTTTTTTTAAATTGACAAAATAAATCAAAAATAAAAATAAGTGGAAATGGCGAGAGTGCGCGAGCACACAGGAGTAAAGACAAGCAGCGCAGCTTGATGCGTAGTAAAAAAAATAATAAATAGACAACTGGTCGACCTCATTAGAAATAAAAACCCAAAAGATTAGATAGACAAACAAACAAACACATAAATGTGGAGCAGAAGGGCAGGTGAGCGCAGGAGCAAAGGTAAACATCAGACAGACCTGAATCCTTATCTTTACAAGGTCGACCTCAGAACTTTGTTCAGTTTGTCTCGGTGACGGATAATGGAAGGAAGGGCAGGCAACTGGTCGACTTCTTTAAATAAACAAATAAAAAATCACATAAATTCTCAGGAATAGATAAATAATAACAAAAAAATTTTAAAGTGGAGAAAGCGAGAGCGCGCGAATGCACTCAAGCAAACACAAACAGCACAGCACGATGCGTATTTTTTTTAAAATTGACAAAATAAATCAAAATAAATCAAAAATAAAAATTAGTGGAAAAGGCGAGAGCGCGCGAGCACACAGGAGCAAAGAAAAGCAGCGCAGCTTGATGCGTAGTAAAAAAATAATAAATAGACAACTGGTCGACCTCATTAGAAATAAAAACCCAAAAGATTAGATAGACAAACAAAAAAAAACATAAATGTGGAGAGAAGGGCAGTGCGCGCTGGAGCAAAGGTAAACAGCAGACAGACCTGAATCCTTATCTTTACATGGTCGACCTCAGAACTTTGTTCAGTTTGTCTCGGTGACGGATAATGGAAGGAAGGGCAGGCAACTGGTCGACTTCATTTAAATAAACAAATAAAAAATAAGATAAACTCACAGGAATAGATAAATAATAACAAAAAAATTGTAAAGTGGAGAAAGCGAGGAGCGCGCGAATGCACTCAAGCAAACACAAACAGCACAGCACGATGCGTATTTTTTTTAAATTGACAAAATAAATCAAAATTAAATCAAAAATAAAAATACGTGGAAAAGGCGAGAGTGCGCGAGCACACAGGAGCAAAGACCAGCAGCGCAGCTTGATGCGTAGTAAAAAAAATAATAAATAGACAACTGGTCGACCTCATTAGAAATAAAAACCCAAAAGATTAGATAGACAAACAAACAAACACATAAATGTGGAGAGAAGGGCAGTGCGCGCAGGAGCAAAGGTAAACAGCAGACAGACCTGAATCCTTATCTTTACAAGGTCGACCTCAGAACTTTTTTCAGTTTGTCTCGGTGACGGATAATGGAAGGAAGGGCAGGCAACTGGTCGACTTCATTTAAATAAACAAATAAAAATAAGATAAACTCTCAGGAATAGATAAATAATAACAAAAAATTGTAAAGTGGAGAAAGCGAGAGCGCGGGGAATGCACTCAAGCAAACACAAACAGCACAGCACGATGCGTATTTTTTTTTAAATTGACAAAATAAATCAAAATAAAAATAAGTGGAAAAGGCGAGAGTGCGCGAGCACACAGGAGTAAGACAAGCAGCGCAGCTTGATGCGTAGTAAAAAAAATAATAAATAGACAACTGGTCGACCTCATTAGAAATAAAAACCCAAAAGATTAGATAGACAAACAAACAAACACATAAATGTGGAGAGAAGGGCAGTGCGCGCAGGAGCAAAGGTAAACAGCAGACAGACCTGAATCCTTATCTTTACAAGGTCGACCTCAGAACTTTGTTCAGTTTGTCTCGGTGACGGATAATGGAAGGAAGGGCAGGCAACTGGTCGAGTTTCTTTAAATAAACAAATAAAAAATAACATAAATTCTCAGGAATAGATAAATAATAACAAAAAAATTGTAAAGTGGAGAAAGCGAGAGCGCGCGAATGCACTCAAGCAAACACAAACAGCACAGCACGATGCGTATTTTTTTTAAAATTGACAAAATAAATCAAAATAAATCAAAAATAAAAATTAGTGGAAAAGGCGAGAGTGCGCGAGCACACAGATCAAAGAAAAGCAGCGCAGCTTGATGCGTAGTAAAAAAAATAATAAATAGACAACTGGTCGACCTCATTAGAAATAAAAAACCCAAAAGATTAGATAGACAAACAAACAAAAATATAAATGTGGAGAAGGGCAGTGCGCGCAGGAGCAAAGGTAAACAGCAGACAGACCTGAATCCTTATCTTTACATGGTCGACCTCAGAACTTTGTTCAGTTTGTCTCGGTGACGGATAATGGAAGGAAGGGCAGGCAACTGGTCGACTTCATTTAAATAAACAAATAAAAAATAAGATAAACTCTCAGGAATAGATAAATAATAACAAAAAAATTGTAAAGTGGAGAAAGCGAGAGCGCGGTAATGCACTCAAGCAAACACAAACAGCACAGCACGATGCGTATTTTTTTTTAAAATTGACAAAATAAATCAAAAATAAATCAAAAATAAAAATTAGTGGAAAAGGCGAGAGTGCGCGAGCACACAGGAGCAAAGACAAGCAGCGCAGCTTGATGCGTGGTAAAAAAAAATAATAAATAGACAACTGGTCGGACCTCATTAGAAATAAAATCCCAAAAGATTAGATAGACAAACAAACAAAAACATAAATGTGGAGAGAAGGGCAGTGCGCGCAGGAGCAAAGGTAAACAGCAGACAGACCTGAATCCTTATCTTTACAAGGTCGACCTCAGAACTTTGTTCAGTTTGTCTCGGTGACGGATAATGGAAGGAAGGGCAGGCAACTGGTCGACTTCATTTAAATAAACAAATAAAAAATAAGATAAACTCTCAGGAATAGATAAATAATAACAAAAAATTTTAAAGTGGAGAAAGCGAGAGCGCGGGAATGCACTCAAGCAAACACAAACAGCACAGCACGATGCGTATTTTTTTTTAAATTGACAAAATAAATCAAAAATAAAAATAAGTGAAAAGGCGAGAGTGCGCGAGCACACAGGAGCAAAGACAAGCAGCGCAGCTTGATGCGTAGTAAAAAAAATAATAAATAGACAACTGGTCGACCTCATTAGAAATAAAAACCCAAAAGAATAGATAGACAAACAAACAAACACATAAATGTGGAGAGAAGGGCAGTGCACGCAGGAGCAAAGGTAAACATCAGACAGACCTGAATCCTTATCTTTACAAGGTCTACCTCAGAACTTTGTTCAGTTTGTCTCGGTGACGGATAATGGAAGGAAGGGCAGGCAACTGGTCGACTTCTTTAAATAAACAAATAAAAAATAACATAAATTCTCAGGAATAGATAAATAATAACAAAAAAATTGTAAAGTGGAGAAAGCGAGAGCGCGCGAATGCACTCAAGCAAACACAAACAGCACAGCACGATGCGTATTTTTTTAAATTGACAAAATAAATCAAAAATAAATCAAAAATAAAAATTAGTGGAAAAGGCGAGAGTGCGCGAGCACACAGGAGCAAAGACAAGCAGCGCAGCTTGATGCGTAGTAAAAAAAAATAATAAATAGACAACTGGTCGACCTCATTAGAAATAAAAACCCAAAAGATTAGATAGACAAACAAACAAAAACATAAATGTGCAGAGAAGGGCAGTGCGCGCAGGAGCAAAGGTAAACAGCAGACAGACCTGAATCCTTATCTTTACAAGGTCGACCTCAGAACTTTGTTCAGTTTGTCTCGGTGACGGATAATGGAAGGAAGGGCAGGCAACTGGTCGACTTCATTAAATAAACAAATAAAAAATAAGATAAACTCTCAGGAATAGATAAATAATAACAAAAAAATTGTAAAGTGCAGAAAGCGAGAGCGCGCGAATGCACTCAAGCAAACACAAACAGCACAGCACGATGCGTATTTTTTTTAAATTGACAAAATAAATCAAAAATAAATCAAAAATAAAAATAAGTGGAAAAGGCGAGAGTGCGCGAGCACACAGGAGCAAAGACAAGCAGCGCAGCTTGATGCGTAGTAAAAAAATAATAAATAGACAACTGGGCGACCTCATTAGAAATAAAAACCCAAAAGATTAGATAGACAAACAAACAATCACATAAATGTGGAGAGATGGGCAGTGCGCGCAGGAGCAAAAGTAAACAGCAGACAGACCTGAATCCTTATCTTTTCAAGGTCGACCTCAGAACTTTGTTCAGTTTGTCTTGGTGACGGATAATGGAAGTTAGGACAGGCAACTGGTCGACTTCATTTAAATAAACAAATAAAAAATAAGATAAACTCTCAGGAATAGATAAATAATAACAAAAAAATTGTAAAGTGGAGAAAGCGAGAGCGCGCGAATGCACTCAAGCAAACACAAACAGCACAGCACGATGCGTATTTTTTTTTAAATTGACAAAATAAATCAAAATTAAATCAAAAATAAAAATACGTGGAAAAGGCGAGAGTGCGCGAGCACACAGGAGCAAAGACAAGCAGCGCAGCTTGATGCGTAGTAAAAAAAATAATAAATAGACAACTGGTCGACCTCATTAGAAATAAAAACCCAAAAGATTAGATAGACAAACAAACAAACACATAAATGTGGAGAGAAGGGCAGTGCGCGCAGGAGCAAAGGTAAACAGCAGACAGACCTGAATCCTTATCTTTACAAGGTCGACCTCAGAACTTTGTTCAGTTTGTCTCGGTGACGGATAATGGAAGGAAGGGCAGGCAACTGGTCGACTTCATTTAAATAAACAAATAAAAAATAAGATAAACTCTCAGGAATAGATAAATAATAACAAAAAATTGTAAAGTGGAGAAAGCGAGAGCCCGGGAATGCACTCAAGCAAACACAAACAGCACAGCAAGATGCGTATTTTTTTTTAAATTGACAAAATAAATCAAAAATAAAAATAAGTGGAAAAGGCGAGAGTGCGCGAGCACAAAGGAGCAAAGACAAGCAGCGCAGCTTGATGCATAGTAAAAAAAATAATAAATAGACAACTGGTCGACCTCATTAGAAATAAAAACCCAAAAGATTAGATAGACAAACAAACAAACACATAAATGTGGAGAGAAGGGCAGTGTGCGCAGGAGCAAAGGTAAACAGCAGACAGACCTGAATCCTTATCTTTACAAGGTCGACCTCAGAACTTTGTTCAGTTTGTCTCGGTGACGGATAATGGACGGAAGGGCAGGCAACTGGTCGACTTCATTTAAATAAACAAACAAAAAATAAGATAAACTCTCAGGAATAGATAAATAATAACAAAAAAATTGTAAAGTGGAGAAAGCGAGAGCGCGCGAATGCACTCAAGCAAACACAAACAGCACAGCACGATGCGTATTTTTTTTTAAATTGACAAAATAAATCAAAAATAAATCAAAAATAAAAATAAGTGGAAAAGGCGAGAGTGCGCGAGCACACAGGAGCAAAGAGAAGCAGGGCAGCTTGATGCGTAGTAAAAAAAAATAATAAATAGACAACTGGTCGATCTCATTAGAAATAAAAACCCAAAAGATTAGATAGACAAACAAACAAACACATAAATGTGGAGAGATGGGCAGTGCGCGCAGGAGCAAAGGTAAACAGCAGACAGACCTGAATCCTTATCTTTACAAGATCGACCTCAGAACTTTGTTCAGTTTGTCTCGGTGACGGATAATGGAAGGAAGGACAGGCAACTGGTCGACTTCATTTAAATAAACAAATAAAAATAAGATAAACTCTCAGGAATAGATAAATAATAACAAAAAAATTGTAAAGTGGAGAAAGCGAGAGCGCGCGAATGCACTCAAGCAAACACAAACAGCACAGCACGATGCGTATTTTTTTTTAAATTGACAAAATAAATCAAAAATAAATCAAAAATAAAAATAAGTGGAAAAGGCGAGAGTGCGCGATCACACAGGAGCAAAGACAAGCAGCGCATCTTGATGCGTAGTAAAAAAAATAATAAATAGACAACTGGTCGACCTCTTTAGAAATAAAATCCCAAAAGATTAGATAGACAAACAAACAAACACATAAATGTGGAGAGAAGGGCAGTGCAAACAGGAGCAAAGGTAAACAGCAGACAGACCTGAATCCTTATCTTTACAAGGTCGACTTCAGAACTTTGTTCAGTTTGTCTCGGTGACGGATAATGGAAGGAAGGGCAGGCAACTGGTCGACTTCATTTAAATAAACAAATAAAAAATAAGATAAACTCTCAGGAATAGATAAATAATACCAAAAAAATTGTAAAGTGGAGAAAGCGAGAGCGCGCGAATGCACTCAAGCAAACACAAACAGCACAGCACGATGCGTATTTTTTATTAAATAGACAAAATAAATCAAAAATAAATCAAAAATAAAAATAAGTGGAAAAGGTGAGAGTGCGCGAGCACACAGGAGCAAAGACAAGCAGCGCAGCTTGATGCATAGTAAAAAAATTAATAAATAGACAACTGGTCGACCTCATTAGAAATAAAAACCCAAAAGATTAGATAGACAAACAAACAAACACATAAATGTGGAGAGATGGGCAGTGCGCGCAGGAGCAAAGGTAAGCAGCAGACAGACCTGAATCCTTATCTTTACAAGGTCGACCTCAGAACTTTGTTCAGTTTGTCTGGGTGACGGATAATGGAAGGAAGGGCAGGCAACTGGTCGACTTCATTTAAATAAACAAATAAAAAACAAGATAAACTCTCAGGAATAGATAAATAATAACAAAAAAATTGTAAAGTGGAGAAAGCGAGAGCGCGCGAATGCACTCAAGCAAACACAAACAGCACAGCACGATGCGTATTTTTTTTAAAATTGACAAAATAAATAAAAATAAATCAAAAATAAAAATTAGTGGAAAAGGCGAGAATGCGCCAGAACACAGGAGCAAAGACAAGCAGCGCACCTTGATGCGTAGTAAAAAAAATAATAAATAGACAACTGGTCGACCTCATTAGAAATAAAAACCCAAAAGATTAGATAGACAAACAAAGAAACACATAAATGTGGAGAGAAGGGCAGTGCGCGCAGGAGCAAAGGTAAACAGCAGACAGACCTGAATCCTTATCTTTACAAGGTCGACCTCAGAACTTTGTTCAGTTTGTCTCGGTGACGGATAATGGAAGGAAGGGCAGGCAACTGGTCGACTTCATTTAAATAAACAAATAAAAAATAAGATAAACTCTCAGGAATAGATAAATAATAACAAAAAAATTGTAAAGTGGAGAAAGCGAGAGCGCGCGAATGCACTCAAGCAAACACAAACAGCACAGCACGATGCGTATTTTTGTTTTAAATTGACAAAATAAATAAAAAATAAATCAAAAATAAAAATAAGTGGAAAAGGCGAGAGTGCGCGAGCACACAGGAGCAAAGACAAGCAGCGCAGCTTGATGCGTAGTAAAAAAAATAATAAATAGACTACTGGTCGACCTCATTAGAAATAAAAACCCAAAAGATTAGATAGACACACAAACAAACACATAAATGTGGAGAGAAGGGCAGTGCGCGCAGGAGCAAAGGTAAACAGCAGACAGACCTGAATCCTTATCTTTACAAGGTCGACCTCAGAACTTTGTCCAGTTTGTCTCGGTGACGGATAATGGAAGGAAGGGAGGAAACTGGTCGACTTCATTTAAATAAACAAATAAAAAATAAGATAAACTCTCAGGAATAGATAAATAATAACAAAAAAATTGTAAAGTGGAGAAAGCGAGAGCGCGCGAATGCACTCAAGCAAACACAAACAGCACAGCACGATGCGTATTTTTTTTTTAAATTGACAAAATAAATCAAAAATAAAAATAAGTGGAAAAGGCGAGAATGCGCGAGCACACAGGAGCAAAGACAAGCAGCGCAGCTTGATGCGTAGTAAAAAAAATAATAAATAGACAACTGGTCGACCTCATTAGAAATAAAAACCCAAAAGATTAGATAGACAAACAAACAAACACATAAATGTGGAGAGAAGGGCAGTGTGCGCAGGAGCAAAGGTAAACAGCAGACAGACCTGAATCCTTATCTTTACAAGGTCGACCTCAGAACTTTGTTCAGTTTGTCTCGGTGACGGATAATGGAAGGAAGGGCAGGCAACTGGTCGACTTCTTTAAATAAACAAATAAAAAATAACATAAATTCTCAGGAATAGATAAATAATAACAAAAAAATTGTAAAGTGGAGAAAGCGAGAGCGCGGTAATGCACTCAAGCAAACACAAACAGCACAGCACGATGCGTATTTTTTTTTAAAATTGACAAAATAAATCAAAAATAAAAATAAGTGGAAAAGGCGACAGTGCGCGAGCACACAGAAGCAAAGACAAGCAGCGCAGCTTGATGCGTGGTAAAAAAAAATAATAAATAGACAACTGGTCGACCTCTATAGAAATAAAAACCCAAAAGATTAGATAGACAAACAAACAAACACATAAATGTGGAGAGAAGGGCAGTGCGCGCAGGAGCAAAGGTAAACAGCAGACAGACCTGAATCCTTATCTTTACAAGGTCGACCTCAGAACTTTGTTCAGTTTGTCTCGGTGAAGGATAATGGAAGGAAGGGCAGGCAACTGGTCGACTTCATTTAAATAAACAAATAAAAAATAAGATAAACTCTCAGGAATAGATAAATAATAACAAAAATATTGTAAAGTGGAGAAAGCGAGAGCGCGCGAATGCACTCAAGCAAACACAAACAGCACAGCACGATGCGTATTTTTTTTTAAATTGACAAAATAAATCAAATTTAAATCAAAAATAAAAATACGTGGAAAAGGCGAGAGTGCGCGAGCACACAGGAGCAAAGACAAGCATCGCAGCTTGATGCGTAGTAAAAAAAATAATAAATAGACAACTGGTCGACCTCATTAGAAATAAAAACCCAAAAGATTAGATAGACAAACAAACAAACACATAAATGTGGAGAGAAGGGCAGTGCGCGCAGGAGCAAAGGTAAACAGCAGACAGACCTGAATCCTTATCTTTACAAGGTCGACCTCAGAACTTTGTTCAGTTTGTCTCGGTGACGGATAATGGAAGGAAGGGCAGGCAACTGGTCGACTTCATTTAAATAAACAAATAAAAAATAAGATAAACTCTCAGGAATAGATAAATAATAACAAAAAATTGTAAAGTGGAGAAAGCGAGAGCCCGGGAATGCACTCAAGCAAACACAAACAGCACAGCACGATGCGTATTTTTTTTTAAATTGACAAAATAAATCAAAAATAAAAATAAGTGGAAAAGGCGAGAGTGCGCGAGCACAAAGGAGCAAAAAAAGCAGCGCAGCTTGATGCGTAGTAAAAAAAAATAATAAATAGACAACTGGTCGACCTCATTAGAAATAAAAACCCAAAAGATTAGATAGACAAACAAACAAACACATAAATGTGGAGAGAAGGGCAGTGTGCGCAGGAGCAAAGGTAAACAGCAGACAGACCTGAATCCTTATCTTTACAAGGTCGACCTCAGAACTTTGTTCAGTTTGTCTCGGTGACGGATAATGGACGGAAGGGCAGGCAACTGGTCGACTTCATTTAAATAAACAAATAAAAAATAAGATAAACTCTCAGGAATAGATAAATAATAACAAAAAAATTGTAAAGTGGAGAAAGCGAGAGCGCGCGAATGCACTCAAGCAAATACAAACAGCACAGCACGATGCGTATTTTTTTTTAAAATTGACAAAATAAATCAAAAATAAATCAAAAATAAAAATAAGTGGAAAAGGCGAGAGTGCGCGAGCACACAGGAGCAAAGACAAGCAGGGCAGCTTGATGCGTAGTAAAAAAAATAATAAATAGACAACTGGTCGATCTCATTAGAAATAAAAACCCAAAAGATTAGATAGACAAACAAACAAACACATAAATGTGGAGAGAAGGGCAGTGCGCACAGGAGCAAAGGTAAACAGCACACAGACCTGAATCCTTATCTTTACATGGTCGACTTCAGAACTTTGTTCAGTTTCTCTCGGTGACGGATAATGGAAGGAAGGGCAGGCAACTGGTCGACTTCATTTAAATAAACAAATAAAAAATAAGATAAACTCTCAGGAATAGATAAATAATAACAAAAAAATTGTAAAGTGGAGAAAGCGAGAGCGCGCGAATGCACTCAAGCAAACACAAACAGCACAGCACGATGCATATTTTTTTTAAATTGACAAAATAAATCAAAAATAAAAATAAGTGGAAAAGGCGAGAGTGCGCGAGCACACAGGAGCAAAGACAAGCAGCGCAGCTTGATGCGTAGTAAAAAAATAATAAATAGACAACTGGGCGACCTCATTAGAAATAAAAACCCAAAAGATTAGATAGACAAACAAACAAACACATAAATGTGGAGAGAAGGGCAGTGCGCGCAGGAGCAAAGGTAAACAGCAGACAGACCTGAATCCTTATCTTTACAAGGTCGACCTCAGAACTTTGTTCAGTTTGTCTCGGTGAAGGATAATGGAAGGAAGGGCAGGAAACTGGTCGACTTCATTTAAATAAACAAATAAAAAATAAGATAAACTCTCAGGAATAGATAAATAATAACAAAAAAATTGTAAAGTGGAGAAAGCGAGAGCGCTCGAATGCACTCAAGCAAACACAAACAGCACAGCACGTTGCGTATTTTTTTTAAAATTGACAAAATAAATCAAAAATAAATCAAAAATAAAAATAAGTGGAAAAGGCGAGAGTGCGCGAGCACACAGGAGCAAAGACAAGCAGGGCAGCTTGATGCGTAGTAAAAAAAATAATAAATAGACAACTGGTCGACCTCATTAGAAATAAAAACCCAAAAGATTAGATAGACAAACAAACAAACACATAAATGTGGAGAGAAGGGCAGTGCAAACAGGAGCAAAGGTAAACAGCAGACAGACCTGAATCATTATCTTTACAAGGTCGACTTCAGAACTTTGTTCAGTTTGTCTCGGTGACGGATAATGGAAGGAAGGGCAGGCAACTGGTCGACTTCATTTAAATAAACAAATAAAAAATAAGATAAACTCCCAGGAATAGATAAATAATAACAAAAAAATTGTAAAGTGGAGAAATCGAGAGCGCGCGAATGCACTCAAGCAAACACAAACAGCACAGCACGATGCGTATTTTTTTTAAATTGACAAAATAAATAAAAAATAAATCAAAAATAAAAATAAGTGGAAAAGGCGAGAGTGCGCGAGCACACAGGAGCAAAGACAAGCAGCGCAGCTTGATGCATAGTAAAAAAATTAATAAATAGACAACTGGTCGACCTCATTAGAAATAAAAACCCAAAAGATTAGATAGACAAACAAACAAACACATAAATGTGGAGAGATGGGCAGTGCGCGCAGGAGCAAAGGTAAGCAGCAGACAGACCTGAATCCTTATCTTTACAAGGTCGACCTCAGAACTTTGTTCAGTTTGTCTGGGTGACGGATAATGGAAGGAAGGGCAGGCAACTGGTCGACTTCATTTAAATAAACAAATAAAAAACAAGATAAACTCTCAGGAATAGATAAATAATAACAAAAAAATTGTAAAGTGGAGAAAGCGAGAGCGCGCGAATGCACTCAAGCAAACACAAACAGCACAGCACGATGCGTATTTTTTTTAATTGACAAAATAAATCAAAAATAAAAATAAGTGAAAAAGGCGAGAGTGCGCGAGCACACAGGAGCAAAGACAAGCAGCGCAGCTTGATGCGTAGTAAAAAAAATAATAAATAGACAACTGGTCGACATCATTAGAAATAAAAACACAAAAGATTAGATAGACAAACAAACAAACACATAAATGTGGAGAGAAGGGCAGTGCCCGCAGGAGCAAAGGTAAACAGCAGACAGACCTGAATCCTTATCTTTACAAGGTCGACCTCAGAACTTTGTTCAGTTTGTCTCGGTGACGGATAATGGAAGGAAGGGCAGGCAACTGGTCGACTTCATTTAAATAAACAAATAAAAAATAAGATAAACTCTCAGGAATAGATAAATAATAACAAAAAATTGTAAAGTGGAGAAAGCGAGAGCGCGCGAATGCACTCAAGCAAACACAAACAGCACAGCACGATGCGTATTTTTTTTAAAATTGACAAAATAAATCAAAAATAAATCAAAAATAAAAATAAGTGGAAAAGGCGAGAGTGCGCGAGCACACAGGAGCAAAGACAAACAGCGCAGCTTGATGCGTAGTAAAAAAAAATAATAAATAGACAACTGGTCGACCACATTAGAAATAAAAACCCAAAAGATTAGATAGACAAACAAACAAACACATTAATGTGGAGCGAAGGGCATTGCGCGCAGGAGCAAAGGTAAACAGCAGACAGACCTGAATCCTTATCTTTACAAGGTCGACCTCAAAACTTTGTTCAGTTTGTCTCGGTGATGGATAATGGAAGGAAGGGCAGGCAACTGGTCGACTTCATTTAAATAAACAAATAAAAAATAAGATAAACTCTCAGGAATAGATAAATAATAACAAAAAATTGTAAAGTGGAGAAAGCGAGAGCGCGCGAATGCACTCAAGCAAACACAAACAGCACAGCACGATGCGTATTTTTTTTTAAATTGACAAAATAAATCAAAAATAAATCAAAAATAAAAATAAGTGGAAAAGGCGAGAGTGCGCGAGCACACAGGAGCAAAGACAAGCAGCGCAGCTTGATGCGTAGTAAAAAAAATAATAAATAGACAACTGGTCGACCTCATTAGAAATAAAAACCCAAAAGATTAGATAGACAAACAAACAAACAAATAAATGTGGAGAGAAGGGCAGTGCGCGCAGGAGCAAAGGTAAACAGCAGACAGACCTGAATCCTTATCTTTACAAGGTCGAATTCAGAACTTTGTTCAGTTTGTCTCGGTGACGGATAATGGAAGGAAGGGCAGGCAACTGGTCGACTTCATTTAAATAAACAAATAAAAAATAAGATAAACTCTCAGGAATAGATAAATAATAACAAAAAATTGTAAAGTGGAGAAAGCGAGAGCGCGGGAATGCACTCAAGCAAACACAAACAGCACAGCACGATGCGTATTTTTTTTTTAAAATTGACAAAATAAATCAAAAATAACAATAAGTGGAAAAGGCGAGAGTGCGCGAGCACACAGGAGCAAAGACAAGCAGCGCAGCTTGATGCGTAGTAAAAAAAATAATAAATAGACAACTGGTCGACCTCATTAGAAATAAAAACCCAAAAGATTAGATAGACAAACTAACAAACACATAAATGTGGAGAGATGGGCAGTGCGCGCAGGAACAAAGTAAACAGCAGACAGACCTGAATCCTTATCTTTACAAGGTCGACCTCAGAACTTTGTTCAGTTTGTCTCGGTGACGGATAATGGAAGGAAGGGCAGGCAACGGGTCGACTTCATTTAAATAAACAAATAAAAAATAAGATAAACTCTCAGGAATAGATAAATAATAACAAAAAAATTGTAAAGTGGAGAAAGCGAGAGCGCGCGAATGCACTCAAGCAAACACAAACAGCACAGCACGATGCATATTTTTTTTAAATTGACAAAATAAATCAAAAATAAATCAAAAATAAAAATAAGTGGAAAAGGCGAGAGTGCGCGAGCACACAGGAGCAAAGACAAGCAGCGCAGCTTGATGCGTAGTAAAAAAATAATAAATAGACAACTGGGCGACCTCATTAGAAATAAAAACCCAAAAGATTAGATAGACAAACAAACAAACACATAAATGTGGAGAGAAGGGCAGTGCGCGCAGGAGCAAAGGTAAACAGCAGACAGACCTGAATCCTTATCTTTACAAGTTCGACCTCAGAACTTTGTTCAGTTTGTCTCGGTGAAGGATAATGGAAGGAAGGGCAGGAAACTGGTCGACTTCATTTAAATAAACAAATAAAAAATAAGATAAACTCTCAGGAATAGATAAATAATAACAAAAAAATTGTAAAGTGGAGAAAGCGAGAGCGCTCGAATGCACTCAAGCAAACACAAACAGCACAGCACGTTGCGTATTTTTTTTAAAATTGACAAAATAAATCAAAAATAAATCAAAAATAAAAATAAGTGGAAAAGGCGAGAGTGCGCGAGCACACAGGAGCAAAGACAAGCAGGGCAGCTAGATGCGTAGTAAAAAAAATAATAAATAGACAACTGGTCGACCTCATTAGAAATAAAAACCCAAAAGATTAGATAGACAAACAAACAAACACATAAATGTGGAGAGAAGGGCAGTGCAAACAGGAGCAAAGGTAAACAGCAGACAGACCTGAATCATTATCTTTACAAGGTCGACTTCAGAACTTTGTTCAGTTTGTCTCCGTGACGGATAATGGAAGGAAGGGCAGGCAACTGGTCGACTTCATTTAAATAAACAAATAAAAAATAAGATAAACTCTCAGGAATAGATAAATAATAACAAAAAAATTGTAAAGTGGAGAAAGCGAGAGCGCGCGAATGCACTCAAGCAAACACAAACAGCACAGCACGATGCGTATTTTTTTTAAATTGACAAAATAAATCAAAAATAAATCAAAAATAAAAATAAGTGGAAAAGGCGAGAGTGCGCGAGCACACAGGAGCAAAGACAAGCAGCGCAGCTTGATGCATAGTAAAAAAATTAATAAATAGACAACTGGTCGACCTCATTAGAAATAAAAACCCAAAAGATTAGATAGACAAACAAACAAACACATAAATGTGGAGAGATGGGCAGTGCGCGCAGGAGCAAAGGTAAGCAGCAGACAGACCTGAATCCTTATCTTTACAAGGTCGACCTCAGAACTTTGTTCAGTTTGTCTGGGTGACGGATAATGGAAGGAAGGGCAGGCAACTGGTCGACTTCATTTAAATAAACAAATAAAAAACAAGATAAACTCTCAGGAATAGATAAATAATAACAAAAAAATTGTAAAGTGGAGAAAGCGAGAGCGCGCGAATGCACTCAAGCAAACACAAACAGCACAGCACGATGCGTATTTTTTTTAATTGACAAAATAAATCAAAAATAAAAATAAGTGAAAAAGGCGAGAGTGCGCGAGCACACAGGAGCAAAGACAAGCAGCGCAGCTTGATGCGTAGTAAAAAAAATAATAAATAGACAACTGGTCGACATCATTAGAAATAAAAACACAAAAGATTAGATAGACAAACAAACAAACACATAAATGTGGAGAGAAGGGCAGTGCGCGCAGGAGCAAAGGTAAACAGCAGACAGACCTGAATCCTTATCTTTGCAAGGTCGACTTCAGAACTTTGTTCAGTTTCTCTCGGTGACGGATAATGGAAGGAAGGGCAGGCAACTGGTCGACTTCATTTAAATAAACAAATAAAAAATAAGATAAACTCTCAGGAATAGATAAATAATAACAAAAAAATTGTAAAGTGGAGAAAGCGAGAGCGCGCGAATGCACTCAAGCAAACACAAACAGCACAGCACGATGCGTATTTTTTTTAATTGACAAAATAAATCAAAATTAAATCAAAAATAAAAATAAGTGGAAAAGGCGAGAGTGCGGGAGCAGACAGGAGCAAAGACAAGCAGCGCAGCTTGATGCGTAGTAAAAAAAATAATAAATAGACAACTGGTCGACCTCATTAGAAATAAAAACCCAAAAGATTAGATAGACAAACAAACAAACACATAAATGTGGAGAGAAGGGCAGTGCGCGCAGGAGCAAATGTAAACAGCAGACAGACCTGAATCCTTATCTTTACAAGGTCGACCTCAGAACTTTGTTCAGTTTGTCTCGGTGACGGATAATGGAAGGAAGGGCAGGAAACTGGTCGACTTCATTTAAATAAACAAATAAAATATAAGATAAACTCTCAGGAATAGATAAATAATAACGAAAAATTGTAAAGTGGAGAAAGCGAGAGCGCGCGAATGCACTCAAGCAAACACAAACAGCACAGCACGATGCGTATTTTTTTTTTAAATTGACAAAATAAATCAAAAATAAATCAAAAATAAAAATAAGTGGAAAAGGGCTGGGGATGTAGCCTAGTGGCAAGAGTGCCTGCCTCGGATACACGAGGCCCTAGGTTCGATTCCCCAGCACCACATATACAGAAAACGGCCAGAAGCGGCGCTGTGGCTCAAGTGGCAGAGTGCTAGCCTTGAGCGGGAAGAACCCAGGGACGGTGCTCCGGCCCTGAGTCCAAGGCCCAGGACTGGCCAAAAAAAAAAAAAAAACAAAAACAAAAATAAGTGGAAAAGGCGAGAGTGCGCGAGCACACAGGAGCAAAGACAAGCAGCACAGCTTGATGCGTAGTAAAAAAAATAATAAATAGACAACTGGGCGACCTGATTAGAAATAAAAACCCAAAAGATTAGATAGACAAACAAACACATAAATGTGGAGAGAAGGGCAGTGCGCGCAGGAGCAAATGTAAACAGCAGACAGACCTGAATCCTTATCTTTACAAGGTCGACCTCAGAACTTTGTTCAGTTTGTCTCGGTGACGGATAATGGAAGGAAGGGCAGGCAACTGGTCGACTTCATTTAAATAAACAAATAAAAAATAAGATAAACTCTCAGGAATAGATAAATTATAACAAAAAAATTGTAAAGTGCACAAAGCGAGAGCGCGTGAATGCACTCAAGCAAACACAAACAGCACAGCACGATGCGTATTTTTTTTTAAAATTGACAAAATAAATCAAAAATCAATCAAAAATAAAAATAAGTGGAAAAGGGCTGGGGATGTAGCCTAGTGGCAAGAGTGCCTGCCTCGGATACACGAGGCCCTCGGTTCGATTCCCCAGCACCACATATACAGAAAACGGCCAGAAGCGGCGCTGTGGCTCAAGTGGCAGAGTGCTAGCCTTGAGCGGGAAGAACCCAGGGACGGTGCTCCGGCCCTGAGTCTAACGCACAGGACTGGCCAAAAAAAAAAAAAAAAAAAAAAAATAAGTGGAAAAGGCGGGAGTGCGCGAGCACACAGGAGCAAAGACAAGCAGCGCAGCTTGATGCGTAGTAAAAAAAATAATAAATGGACAACTGGTCGACCTCATTAGAAATAAAAAAACAAAAGATTAGATAGACAAACAAACAAACACATAAATGTGGAGAGAAGGGCAGTGTGCGCAGGAGCAAATGTAAACAGCAGACAGACCTGAATCCTTATCTTTACAAGGTCGACCTCAGAACTTTGTTCAGTTTGTCTCGGTGACGGATAATGGAAGGAAGGGCAGGCAACTGGTCGACTTCCTTTAAATAAACAAATAAAAAATAAGATAAACTCTCAGGAATAGATAAATAATAACAAAAAAATTGTAAAGTGCACAAAGCGAGAGCGCGCGAATGCACTCAAGCAAACACAAACAGCACAGCACGATGCGTATTTTTTTTTAAAATTGACAAAATAAATAAAAAATAAATCAAAAATAAAAATAAGTGGAAAAGGCGAGAGTGCGCGAGCACACAGGAACAAAGACAAGCAGCGCAGCTTGATGCGTAGTAAAAAAAATAATAAATAGACAACTGGTCGACCTCATTAGAAATAAAAACCCAAAAGATTAGATAGACAAACAAACAAACACATAAATGTGGAGAGAAGGGCAGTGCGCGCAGGAGCAAAGGTAAACAGCAGACAGAACTGAATCCTTATCTTTACAAGGTCGACCTCAGAACTTTGTTCAGTTTGTCTCGGTGAGGGATAATGGAAGGAAGGGCAGGCAACTGGTCGACTTCATTTAAATAAATGAATAAAAAATAAGATAAACTCTCAGGAATAGATAAAGAATAACAAAAAAATTGTAAAGTGCAGAAAGCGAGAGCGCGCGAATGCACTCAAGCAAACACAAACAGCACAGCACGATGCGTATTTTTTTTAAATTGACAAAATAAATCAAAAATAAATAAAAAATGAAAATAAGTGGAAAAGGCGAGAGTGCGCGAGCACACAGGAGCAAAGACAAGCAGCCCAGCTTGATGCGTAGTAAAAAAAATAATAAATAGACAACTGGTCGACCTCACTAGAAATAAAAACCCAAAAGATTAGATAGACAAACAAACAAACACATAAATGTGGAGAGAAGGGCAGTGCGCGCAGGAGCAAAGGTAAACAGCAGACAGACCTGAATCCTTATCTTTACAAGGTCGACCTCAGAACTTTGTTCAGTTTGTCTCGGTGACGGATAATGGAAGGAAGGGCAGGCAACTGGTCGACTTCATTTAAATAAACAAATAAAAAATAAGATAAACTCTCAGGAATAGATAAATAATAACCAAAAAATTGTAAAGTGGAGAAAGCGAGAGCGCGCGAATGCACTCAAGCAAACACAAACAGCACAGCACGATGCGTATTTTTTTTAAAATTGACAAAATAAATCAAAAATAAAAATAAGTGGAAAAGGCGAGAGTGCGCGAGCACACAGGAGCAAAGACAAGCAGCGCAGCTTGATGCGTAGTAAAAAAATATTAAATAGACAACTGGTCGACCTCATTAGAAATAAAAACCCAAAAGATTAGATAGACAAACAAACAAACACATAAATGTGGAGAGAAGGGCTTTGCGCGCAGGAGCAAAGGTAAACAGTAGACAGACCTGAATCCTTATATTTACAAGGTCGAACTCAGAACTTTGTTCAGTTTGTCTCGGTGACGGATAATGCAAGGAAGGGCAGGCAACTGGTCGACTTCATTTAAATAAACAAATAAAAAATAAGATTAACTCTCAGGAATAGATAAATAATAACAAAAAAATTGTAAAGTGGATAAAGCGAGAGCAAGCGAATGCACTCAAGCAAACACAAACATCACAGCCCGATGCGTATTTTTTTTTAAAATTGACAAAATAAATCAAAAATAAATCAAAAATAAAAATAAGTGGAAAAGGCGAGAGTGCGCGAGGACACAGGAGCAAAGACAAGCAGCGCAGCTTGATGCGTAGTAAAAAAAATAATAAATAGACAACTGGTCGACCTCATTTGAAATAAAAACCCAAAAGATTAGATAGACAAACAAACAAACACATAAATGTGCAGAGAAGGGCAGTGTGCGCAGGAGCAAAGGTAAACAGCAGACAGACCTGAATCCTTATCTTTACAAGGTCGACCTCAGAACTTTGTTCAGTTTGTCTCGGTGACGTATAATGGAAGGAAGGGCAGGCAACTGGTCGACTTCATTTAAATAAACAAATAAAAAATAAGATAAACTCTCAGGAATAGATAAATAATAACAAAAAAATTGTAAAGTGGAGAAGCGAGAGCGCGCGAATGCACTCAAGCAAACACAAACAGCACAGCACGATGCGTATTTTTTTTAAAAATTGACAAAATAAATCAAAAATAAATCAAAAATAAAAATAAGTGGAAAAGGCGAGAGTGCGCGAGCACACAGGAGCAAAGAGAAGCAGCGCAGCTTGATGCGTAGTAAAAAAAATAATAAATAGACAACTGGTCGACCTCATTAGAAATAAAAACCCAAAAGATTAGATAGACAAACAAACAAACACATAAATGTGGAGAGAAGGGCAGTGCGCGCAGGAGCAAAGGTAAACAGCAGACAGACCTGAATCCTTATCTTTACAAGGTCGACCGCAGAACTTTGTTCAGTTTGTCTCGGTGATGGATAATGGAAGGAAGGGCAGGCAACTGGTCGACTTCATTTAAATAAACAAATAAAATATAAGATAAACTCTCAGGAATAGATAAATAATAACAAAAAAATTGTAAAGTGGAGAAAGCGAGAGCGCGCGAATGCACTCAAGCAAACACAAACAGCACAGCACGATGCGTATTGTTTTTTAAAATTGACAAAATAAATCAAAAATAAATCAAAAATAAAAATAAGTGGAAAAGGCGAGAGTGCGCGAGCACACAGGAGCAAAGACAAGCAGCGCAGCTTGATGCGTAGTAAAAAAAATAATAAATAGACAACTGGTCGACCTCATTAGAAATAAAAACCCAAAAGATTAGATAGACAAACAAACAAACACATAAATGTGGAGAGAAGGGCAGTGCGCGCAGGAGCAAAGGTAAACAGCAGACAGACCTGAATCCTTATCTTTACAAGGTCGACCTCAGAACTTTGTTCAGTTTGTCTCGGTGACGGATAATGGAAGGAAGGGCAGGCAACTGGTCAACTTCATTTAAATAAACAAAAAATAAGATAAACTCTCAGGAATAGATAAATAATAACAAAAAAATTGTAAAGTGGAGAAAGCGAGAGCGCGCGAATGCACTCAAGCAAACACAAACAGCACAGCACGATGCGTATTTTTTTTAAAAATTGACAAAATAAATCAAAAATAAAAATAAGTGGAAAAGGCGAGAGTGCGCGAGCACACAGGAGCAAAGACAAGCAGCGCAGCTTGATGCGTAGTAAAAAAAATAATAAATAGACAACTGGTCGACCTCATTAGAAATAAAAACACAAAAGATTAGATAGACAAACAAACAAACACATAAATGTGGAGAGAAGGGCAGGGCGCGCAGGAGCAAAGGTAAACAGCAGAGAGACCTGAATCCTTATCTTTACATGGTCGACCTCAGAACTTTGTTCAGTTTGTCTCGGTGACGGATAATGGAAGGAAGGGCAGGCAACTGGTCGACTTCATTTAAATAAATAAATAAAAAATAAGATAAACTCTCAGGAATAGATAAATATTAACAAAAAAATTGTAAAGTGGAGAAAGCGAGAGCGCGCGAATGCACTCAAGCAAACACAAACAGCACAGCACGATGCGTAAATTTTTTTAAATTGACAAAATAAATAAAAAATAAATCAAAAATAAAAATAAGTGGAAAAGGCGAGAGTGCGCGAGCACACAGGAGCAAAGACAAGCAGCGCAGCTTGATGCGTAGTAAAAAAAATAATAAATAGACAACGGGTCGACCTCATTAGAAATAAAAACCCAAAAGATTAGATAGACAAACAAACTAACACATAAATGTGGAGAGAAGGACAGTGCGCGCAGGAGCAAAGGTAAACAGCAGACAGACCTGAATCCTTATCTTTACAAGGTCGAGCTCAGAACTTTGTTCAGTTTGTCTCGGTGACGGATAATGGAAGGAAGGGCAGGCAACTGGTCGACTTCATTTAAATAAACAAATAAAAAATAAGATAAACTCTCAGGAATAGATAAATAATAACAAAAAAAATTGTAAAGTGCACAAAGCGAGAGCGCGCGAATGCACTCAAGCAAACACAAACAGCACAGCACGATGCGTATTTTTTTTTAAAATTGACAAAATAAATCAAAAATCAATCAAAAATAAAAATAAGTGGAAAAGGGCTGGGGATGTAGCCTAGTGGCAAGAGTGCCTGCCTCGGATACACGAGGCCCTAGGTTCGATTCCCCAGCACCACATATACAGAAAACGGCCAGAAGCGGCGCTGTGGCTCAAGTGGCAGAGTGCTAGCCTTGAGCGGGAAGAACCCAGGGACGGTGCTCCGGCCCTGAGTCTAAGGCCCAGGACTGGCCAAAAAAAAAAAAAAAAAACCAAAAATAAGTGGAAAAGGCGGGAGTGCGCGAGCACACAGGAGCAAAGACAAGCAGCGCAGCTTGATGCGTAGTAAAAAAAATAATAAATGGACAACTGGTCGACCTCATTAGAAATAAAAAAACAAAAGATTAGATAGACAAACAAACAAACACATAAATGTGGAGAGAAGGGCAGTGTGCGCAGGAGCAAATGTAAACAGCAGACAGACCTGAATCCTTATCTTTACAAGGTCGACCTCAGAACTTTGTTCAGTTTGTCTCGGTGACGGATAATGGAAGGAAGGGCAGGCAACTGGTCGACTTCATTTAAATAAACAAATAAAAAATAAGATACACTCTCAGGAATAGATAAATAATAACAAAAAAATTGTAAAGTGCACAAAGCGAGAGCGCGCGAATGCACTCAAGCAAACACAAACAGCACAGCACGATGCGTATTTTTTTTTAAAATTGACAAAATAAATAAAAAATAAATCAAAAATAAAAATAAGTGGAAAAGGCGAGAGTGCGCGAGCACACAGGAACAAAGACAAGCAGCGCAGCTTGATGCGTAGTAAAAAAAATAATAAATAGACAACTGGTCGACCTCATTAGAAATAAAAACCCAAAAGATTAGATAGACAAACAAACAAACACATAAATGTGGAGAGAAGGGCAGTGCGCGCAGGAGCAAAGGTAAACAGCAGACAGAACTGAATCCTTATCTTTACAAGGTCGACCTCAGAACTTTGTTCAGTTTGTCTCGGTGAGGGATAATGGAAGGAAGGGCAGGCAACTGGTCGACTTCATTTAAATAAATGAATAAAAAATAAGATAAACTCTCAGGAATAGATAAAGAATAACAAAAAATTGTAAAGTGCAGAAAGCGAGAGCGCGCTAATGCACTCAAGCAAACACAAACAGCACAGCACGATGCGTATTTTTTTTAAATTGACAAAATAAATCAAAAATAAATAAAAAATAAAAATAAGTGGAAAAGGCGAGAGTGCGCGAGCACACAGGAGCAAAGACAAGCAGCGCAGCTTGATGCGTAGTAAAAAAAATAATAAATAGACAACTGGTGGACCTCATTAGAAATAAAAACCCAAAAGATTAGATAGACAAACAAACAAACACATAAATGTGGAGAGAAGGGCAGTGCGCGCAGGAGCAAAGGTAAACAGCAGACAGACCTGAATCCTTATCTTTACAAGGTCGACCTCAAAACGTTGTTCAGTTTGTCTCGGTGACGGATAATGGAAGGAAGGGCAGGCAACTGGTCGACTTCATTTAAATAAACAAATAAAAAATAAGATAAACTCTCAGGAATAGATAAATAATAACAAAAAAATTGTAAAGTGGAGAAAGCAAGAGCGCGCGAATGCACTCAAGCAAACACAAACAGCACAGCACGATGCGTATTTTTTTTAAAATTGACAAAATAAATCAAAAATAAAAATAAGTGGAAAAGGCGAGATTGCGCGAGCACACAGGAGCAAAGACAAGCAGCGCAGCTTGATGCGTAGTAAAAAAATATTAAATAGACAACAGGTCGACCTCATTAGAAATAAAAACCCAAAAGATTAGATAGACAAACAAACAAACACATAAATGTGGAGAGAAGGGCTTTGCGCGCAGGAGCAGAGGTAAACAGCAGACAGACCTGAATCCTTATATTTACAAGGTCGAACTCAGAACTTTGTTCAGTTTGTCTCGGTGACGGATAATGCAAGGAAGGGCAGGCAACTGGTCGACTTCATTTAAATAAACAAATAAAAAATAAGATTAACTCTCAGGAATAGATAAATAATAACAAAAAAATTGTAAAGTGGATAAAGCGAGAGCAAGCGAATGCACTCAAGCAAACACAAACATCACAGCCCGATGCGTATTTTTTTTTTATATTGACAAAATAAATCAAAAATAAATCAAAAATAAAAATAAGTGGAAAAGGCGAGAGTGCGCGAGCACACAGGAGCAAAGACAAGCAGCGCAGCTTGATGCGTAGTAAAAAAAATAATAAATAGACAACTGGTCGACCTCATTTGAAATAAAAACCCAAAATATTAGATAGACAAACAAACAAACACATAAATGTGCAGAGAAGGGCAGTGTGCGCAGGAGCAAAGGTAAACAGCAGACAGACCTGAATCCTTATCTTTACAAGGTCGACCTCAGAACTTTGTTCAGTTTGTCTCGATGACGGATAATGGAAGGAAGGGCAGGCAACTGGTCGACTTCATTTAAATAAACAAATAAAAAATAAGATAAACTCTCAGGAATAGATAAATAATAACAAAAAAATTGTAAAGTGGAGAAGCGAGAGCGCGCGAATGCACTCAAGCAAACACAAACAGCACAGCACGATGCGTATTTTTTTTAAAAATTGACAAAATAAATCAAAAATAAATCAAAAATAAAAATAAGTGGAAAAGGCGAGAGTGCGCGAGCACACAGGAGCAAAGAGAAGCAGCGCAGCTTGATGCGTAGTAAAAAAAATAATAAATAGACAACTGGTCGACCTCATTAGAAATAAAAACCCAAAAGATTAGATAGACAAACAAACAAACACATAAATGTGGAGAGAAGGGCAGTGCGCGCAGGAGCAAAGGTAAACAGCAGACAGACCTGAATCCTTATCTTTACAAGGTCGACCGCAGAACTTTGTTCAGTTTGTCTCGGTGATGGATAATGGAAGGAAGGGCAGGCAACTGGTCGACTTCATTTAAATAAACAAATAAAATATAAGATAAACTCTCAGGAATAGATAAATAATAACAAAAAAATTGTAAAGTGGAGAAAGCGAGAGCGCGCGAATGCACTCAAGCAAACACAAACAGCACAGCACGATGCGTATTGTTTTTTAAAATTGACAAAATAAATCAAAAATAAATCAAAAATAAAAATAAGTGGAAAAGGCGAGAGTGCGCGAGCACACAGGAGCAAAGACAAGCAGCGCAGCTTGATGCGTAGTAAAAAAAATAATAAATAGACAACTGGTCGACCTCATTAGAAATAAAAACCCAAAAGATTAGATAGACAAACAAACAAACACATAAATGTGGAGAGAAGGGCAGTGCGCGCAGGAGCAAAGGTAAACAGCAGACAGACCTGAATCCTTATCTTTACAAAGTCGACCTCAGAACTTTGTTCAGTTTGTCTCGGTGACGGATAATGGAAGGAAGGGCAGGCAACTGGTCAACTTCATTTAAATAAACAAAAAATAAGATAAACTCTCAGGAATAGATAAATAATAACAAAAAAATTGTAAAGTGGAGAAAGCGAGAGCGCGCGAATGCACTCAAGCAAACACAAACAGCACAGCACGATGCGTATTTTTTTTAAAAATTGACAAAATAAATCAAAAATAAAAATAAGTGGAAAAGGCGAGAGTGCGCGAGCACACAGGAGCAAAGACAAGCAGCGCAGCTTGATGCGTAGTAAAAAAAATAATAAATAGACAACTGGTCGACCTCATTAGAAATAAAAACACAAAAGATTAGATAGACAAACAAACAAACACATAAATGTGGAGAGAAGGGCAGGGCGCGCAGGAGCAAAGGTAAACAGCAGAGAGACCTGAATCCTTATCTTTACATGGTCGACCTCAGAACTTTGTTCAGTTTGTCTCGGTGACGGATAATGGAAGGAAGGGCAGGCAACTGGTCGACTTCATTTAAATAAACAAATAAAAAATAAGATAAACTCTCAGGAATAGATAAATATTAACAAAAAAATTGTAAAGTGGAGAAAGCGAGAGCGCGCGAATGCACTCAAGCAAACACAAACAGCACAGCACGATGCGTAAATTTTTTTAAATTGACAAAATAAATAAAAAATAAATAAAAAATAAAAATAAGTGGAAAAGGCGAGAGTGCGCGAGCACACAGGAGCAAAGACAAGCAGCGCAGCTTGATGCGTAGTAAAAAAAATAATAAATAGACAACTTGTGGACCTCATTAGAAATAAAAACCCAAAAGATTAGATAGACAAACAAACAAACACATAAATGTGGAGTGAAGGGCAGTGCGCGCAGGAGCAAAGGTAAACAGCAGACAGACCTGAATCCTTATCTTTACAAGGTCGACCTCAGAACTTTGTTCAGTTTGTCTCGGTGACGGATAATGGAAGGAAGGGCAGGCAACTGGTCGACTTCATTTAAATAAACAAATAAAAAATAAGATAAACTCTCAGGAATAGATAAATAATAACAAAAAAATTGTAAAGTGTAGAAATCAAGAGCGCGCGAATGCACTAAAGCAAACACAAACAGCACAGCACGATGCGTATTTTTTCTAAATTGGCAAAATAAATAAAAAATAAATCAAAAATAAAAATAAGTGGAAAAGGCGAGAGTGCGCGAGCACACAGGATCAAAGACAAGCAGCGCAGCTTGATGCATAGTAAAAAAATTAATAAATAGACAACTGGTCGACCTCATTAGAAATAAAAACCCAAAAGATTAGATAGACAAAATAACAAACACATAAATGTGGAGAGAAGGGCAGTGCGCGCAGGAGCAAAGGTAAACAGCAGACAGACCTGAATCCTTATCTTTACAAGGTCGACCTCAGAACTTTGTTCAGTTTATCTTGGTGACGGATAATGGAAGGAAGGGCAGGCAACTGGTCGACTTCATTTAAATAAACAAATAAAAAATAAGATAAACTCTCAGAAATAGATAAATAATAACAAAAAAATTGCAAAGTGGAGAAAGCGAGAGCGCGCGAATGCACTCAAGCAAACACAAACAGCACAGCACGATGCGTATTTTTTTTTAAAAAAGACAAAATAAATCAAAAATAAATCAAAAATAAAAATAAGTGGAAAAGGCGAGAGTGCGCGAGCACACAGGAGCAAAGACAAGCAGCGCAGCTTGATGCGTAGTAAAAAAGATAATAAATAGACAACTGGTTGACCTCATTAGAAATAAAAACCCAAAAGATTAGATAGACAAACAAACAAACACATAAATGTGGAGAGAAGGGCAGTGCGCGCAGGAGCAAAGGTAAACAGCAGACAGACCTGAATCCTTATCTTTACAAGGTCGACCTCAGAACTTTGTTCAGTTTGTCTCGGTGACGGATAATGGAAGGAAGGGCAGGCAACTGGTCGACTTCATTTAAATAAACAAATAAAAAATAAGATAAACTCTCAGGAATAGATAAATAATAACAAAAAAATTGTAAAGTGCAGAAATCGAGAGCGCGCGAATGCACTCAAGCAAACACAAACAGCACAGCACGATGCGTATTTTTTTTAAATTGGCGAAATAAATAAAAAATAAATCAAAAATAACAATAAGTGGAAAAGGCGAGAGTGCGCGAGCACACATGAGCAAAGACAAGCAGCGCAGCTTGATGCGTAGTAAAAAAAATAATAAATAGACAACTGGTCGACCTCATTAGAAATAAAAACCCAAAAGATTAGATAGACAAACAAACAAACACATAAATGTGGAGAGAAGGGCAGTGCGCCCAGGAGCAAAGGTAAACAGCAGACAGACCTGAATCCTTATCTTTACAAGGTCGACCTCAGAACTTTGTTCAGTTTGTCTCGGTGACGGATAATGGAAGGAAGGGCAGGCAACTGGTCGACTTCATTTAAATAAACAAATAAAAAATAAGATAAACTCTCAGGAATAGATAAATAATAACAAAAAAATTGTAAAGTGTAGAAATCAAGAGCGCGCGAATGCACTAAAGCAAACACAAACAGCACAGCACGATGCGTATTTTTTCTAAATTGGCAAAATAAATAAAAAATAAATCAAAAATAAAAATAAGTGGAAAAGGCGAGAGTGCGCGAGCACACAGGATCAAAGACAAGCAGCGCAGCTTGATGCGTAGTAAAAAAAATAATAAATAGACAACTGGTCGACCTCATTAGAAATAAAAACCCAAAAGATTAGATAGACAAAATAACAAACACATAAATGTGGAGAGAAGGGCAGTGCGCGCAGGAGCAAAGGTAAACAGCAGACAGACCTGAATCCTTATCTTTACAAGGTCGACCTCAGAACTTTGTTCAGTTTATCTTGGTGACGGATAATGGAAGGAAGGGCAGGCAACTGGTCGACTTCATTTAAATAAACAAATAAAAAATAAGATAAACTCTCAGAAATAGATAAATAATAACAAAAAAATTGCAAAGTGGAGAAAGCGAGAGCGCGCGAATGCACTCAAGCAAACACAAACAGCACAGCACGATGCGTATTTTTTTTTAAAAAAGACAAAATAAATCAAAAATAAATCAAAAATAAAAATAAGTGGAAAAGGCGAGAGTGCGCGAGCACACAGGAGCAAAGACAAGCAGCGCAGCTTGATGCGTAGTAAAAAAGATAATAAATAGACAACTGGTTGACCTCAATAGAAATAAAACCCAAAAGATTAGATAGACAAACAAACAAACACATAAATGTGGAGAGAAGGGCAGTGCGCGCAGGAGCAAAGGTAAACAGCAGACAGACCTGAATCCTTATCTTTACAAGGTCGACCTCAGAACTTTGTTCAGTTTGTCTCGGTGACGGAAAATGGAAGGAAGGGCAGGCAACTGGTCGACTTCATTTAAATAAACAAATAAAAAATAAGATAAACTCTCAGGAATAGATAAATAATAACAAAAAAATTGTAAAGTGCAGAAATCGAGAGCGCGCGAATGCACTCAAGCAAACACAAACAGCACAGCACGATGCGTATTTTTTTTAAATTGGCGAAATAAATAAAAAATAAATCAAAAATAACAATAAGTGGAAAAGGCGAGAGTGCGCGAGCACACAGGAGCAAAGACAAGCAGCGCAGCTTGATGCGTAGTAAAAAAAATAATAAATAGACAACTGGTCGACCTCATTAGAAATAAAAACCCAAAAGATTAGATAGACAAACAAACAAACACATAAATGTGGAGAGAAGGGCAGTGCGCCCAGGAGCAAAGGTAAACAGCAGACAGACCTGAATCCTTATCTTTACAAGGTCGACCTCAGAACTTTGTTCAGTTTGTCTCGGTGACGGATAATGGAAGGAAGGGCAGGCAACTGGTCGACTTCATTTAAATAAACAAATAAAAATTAAGATAAACTCTCAGGAATAGATAAATAATAACAAAAAAATTGTAAAGTGCAGAAAGTGAGAGCGCGCGAATGCACTCAAGCAAACACAAACAGCACAGCACGATGCGTTTTTTTTTTTTAAATTGACAAAATAAATCAAAAATAAATCAAAAGTAAAAATAAGTGGAAAAGGCGAGAGTGCGCGAGCACACAGGAGCAAAGACAAGCAGCGCAGCTTGATGCGTAGTAAAAAAAATAATAAATAAACAACTGGTCGACCTCATTAGAAATAAAAACCCAAAAGATTAGATAGACAAACAAACAAACACATAAATGTGGAGAGAAGGGCAGTGCGCGCAGGAGCAAAGGTAAACAGCAGACAGACCTGAATCCTTATCTTTACAAGGTCGACCCCAGAACTTTGTTCAGTTTGTCTCGGTGACGGATAATGGAAGGAAGGGCAGGCAACTGGTCGACTTCATTTAAATAAACAAATAAAAAATAAGATAAACTCTCAGGAATAGATAAAAAATAACAAAAAAATTGTAAAGTGGAGAAAGGGAGAGCGCGCGAATGCACTCAAGCAAACACAAACAGCACAGCACGATGCGTATTTTTATTTAAAATTGACAAAATAAATCAAAAATAAATCAAAAATAAAAATAAGTGGAAAAAGCGAGAGTGCGCAAGCACACAGGAGCAAAGACAAGCAGCGCAGCTTCATGCGTAGTAAAAAAAATAATAAATAGACAACTTGTGGACCTCATTAGAAATAAAAACCCAAAAGATTAGATAGACAAAGAAACAAACACATAAATGTGGAGAGAAGGGCAGTGCGCGCAGGAGCAAAGGTAAACAGCAGACAGACCTGAATCCTTATCTTTACAAGGTCGACCTCAGAACTTTGTTCAGTTTGTCTCGGTGACGGATAATGGAAGGAAGGGCAGGCAACTGGTCGACTTCATTTAAATAAACAAATAAAAAATAAGATAAACTCTCAGGAATAGATAAATAATAACAAAAAAATTGTAAAGTGTAGAAATCAAGAGCGCGCGAATGCACTAAAGCAAACACAAACAGCACAGCACGATGCGTATTTTTTCTAAATTGGCAAAATAAATAAAAAATAAATCAAAAATAAAAATAAGTGGAAAAGGCGAGAGTGCGCGAGCACACAGGATCAAAGACAAGCAGCGCAGCTTGATGCGTAGTAAAAAAAATAATAAATAGACAACTGGTCGACCTCATTAGAAATAAAAACCCAAAAGATTAGATAGACAAAAAAACAAACACATAAATGTGGAGAGAAGGGCAGTGCGCGCAGGAGCAAAGGTAAACAGCAGACAGACCTGAATCCTTATCTTTACAAGGTCGACCTCAGAACTTTGTTCAGTTTATCTTGGTGACGGATAATGGAAGGAAGGGCAGGCAACTGGTCGACTTCATTTAAATAAACAAATAAAAAATAAGATAAACTCTCAGAAATAGATAAATAATAACAAAAAAATTGTAAAGTGGAGAAAGCGAGAGCGCGCGAATGCACTCAAGCAAACACAAACAACACAGCACGATGCGTATTTTTTTTTAAATTGACAAAATAAATCAAAAATAAATCAAAAATAAAAATAAGTGGAAAAGGCGAGAGTGCGCGAGCACACAGGAGCAAAGACAAGAAGCGCAGCTTGATGCGTAGTAAAAAAAATAATAAATAGACAACTGGTCGACCTCATTAGAAATAAAAACCCAAAAGATTAGATAGACAAACAAACAAACACATAAATGTGGAGAGAAGGGCAGTGCGCGCAGGAGCAAAGGTAAACAGCAGACAGACCTGAATCCTTATCTTTACAAGGTCGACCTCAGAACTTTGTTCAGTTTGTCTCGGAGACGGATAAAGGAAGGAAGGGCAGGCAACTGGGCGACTTCATTTAAATAAACAAATAAAAATAATATAAACTCTCAGGAATAGATAAATAATAACAAAAAAATTGTAAAGTGGAGAAAGCGAGAGCGCGCGAATGCACTCAAGCAAAACACAAACAGCACAGCACGATGCGTATTTTTTTTTAAATTGAGAAAATAAATCAAAAATAAATCAAAAATAAAAATAAGTGGAAAATGCGAGAGTGTGCGTGCACACAGGAGCAAAGACAAGCAGCGCAGCTTGATGCGTAGTAAAAAAAGTAATAAATAGACAACTGGTCGACCTCATTAAAAATAAAAACCCAAAAGATTAGATAGACAAACAAACAAACACATAAATGTGGAGAGAAGGGCAGTGCGCGCAGGAGCAAAGGTAAACAGCAGACAGACATGAATCCTTATCTTTACAAGGTCGACCTCAGAACTTTGTTCAGTTTGTCTTGGTGACGGATAATGGAAGGAAGGGCAGGCAACTGGTCGACTTCATTTAAATAAACAAATAAAAAATAAGATAAACTCTCAGGAATAGATAAATAATAACAAAAAAATTGTAAAGTGGAGAAAGCGAGAGCACGCGAATGCACTCAAGCAAACACAAACAACACAGCACGATGCGTATTTTTTTTTAAATTGACAAAATAAATCAAAAATAAATCAAAAATAAAAATAAGTGGAAAAGGCGAGAGTGCGCGAGCACACAGGAGCAAAGACAAGAAGCGCAGCTTGATGCGTAGTAAAAAAAATAATAAATAGACAACTGGTCGACCTCATTAGAAATAAAAACCCAAAAGATTAGATAGACAAACAAACAAACACATAAATGTGGAGAGAAGGGCAGTGCGGGCAGGAGCAAAGGTAAACAGCAGACAGACCTGAATCCTTATCTTTACAAGGTCGACCTCAGAACTTTGTTCAGTTTGTCTCGGTGACGGATAATGGAAGGAAGGGCAGGCAACTGGTCGACTTCATTTAAATAAACAAATAAAAATAAGATAAACTCTCAGGAATAGATAAATAATAACAAAAAAATTGTAAAGTGGAGAAAGCGAGAGCACGCGAATGCACTCAAGCAAACACAAACAGCACAGCACGATGCGTATTTTTTTTAAAATTGACAAAATAAATCAAAAATAAATCAAAAATAAAAATAAGTGGAAAAGGCGAGAGTGCGCTAGCACACAGGAGCAAAGACAAGCAGCGCAGCTTGATGCGTAGTAAAAAAAATAATAAATAGACAACAGGTCGACCTCATTAGAAATAAAAACCCAAAAGATTAGATAGACAAACAAACAAACACATATATGTGGAGAGAAGGGCAGTGCGCGCAGGAGCAAAGGTAAACAGCAGACAGACCTGAATCCTTATCTTTACAAGGTCGACCTCAGAACTTTGTTCAGTTTGTCTCGGTGACGGATAATGGAAGGAAGGGCAGGCAACTGGTCGACTTCATTTAAATAAACAAATAAAAAATAAGATAAACTCTCAGGAATAGATAAATATTAACAAAATTTGTAAAGTGGAGAAAGCGAGAGCGCGCGAATGCACTCAAGCAAACACAAACAGCACAGCACGATGCGTAATTTTTTTTAAATTGACAAAATAAATAAAAAATAAATCAAAAATAAAAATAAGTGGAAAAGGCGAGAGTGCGCGAGCACACAGGAGCAAAGACAAGCAGCGCAGCTTGATGCGTAGTAAAAAAAATAATAAATAGACAACTGGTCGACCTCATTAGAAATAAAAACCCAAAAGATTAGATAGACAAACAAACTAACACATAAATGTGGAGAGAAGGACAGTGCGCGCAGGAGCAAATGTAAACAGCAGACAGACCCGAATCCTTATCTTTACAAGGTCGACCTCAGAACTTTGTTCAGTTTGTCTCGGTGACGGATAATGGAAGGAAGGGCAGGCAACTGGTCGACTTCATTTAAATAAACAAATAAAAAATAAGATAAACTCTCAGGAATAGATAAATAATAACAAAAAAATTGTAAAGTGGAGAAAGCGAGAGCGCGCAAATGCACTCAAGCAAACACAAACAGCACAGCACGATGCGTATTTTTTTTAAAAATTGACAAAATAAATCAAAAATAAATCAAAAATAAAAATAAGTGGAAAAGGCGAGAGTGCGCGAGCACACAGGAGAAAAGACAAGCAGCGCAGCTTGATGCGTAGTAAAAAAAATAATAAATAGACAACTGGTCGTCCTCATTAGAAATAAAAACCCAAAAGATTAGATAGACAAACAAACAAACACATAAATGTGGAGAGGTGGGCAGTGCGCGCAGGAGCAAAGGTAAACAGCAGACAGACCTGAATCCTCATGTTTCCAAGGTCGACCTCAGAACTTTGTTCAGTTTGTCTCGGTGACGGATAATGGAAGGAAGGGCAGGTAACTGGTCGACTTCATTTAAATAAACAAAAAAAATAAGATAAAATCTCAGGAATAGATAAATAATTACAAAAAAATTGTAAAGTGGAGAAAGCGAGAGCGCGCGAATGCACTCAAGCAAACACAAACAGCACAGCACGATGCGTATTTTTTTTAAATTGACAAAATAAATCAAAAATAAATCAAAAATAAAAATAAGTGGAAAAGGCGAGATTGCGCGAGCACACAGGAGCAAAGACAAGCAGTGCAGCTTGATGCGTAGTAAAAAAAATCATAAATAGACAACTGGTCGACCTCATTAGAAATAAAAACCCAAAAGATTAGACAGACAAACAAACAAACACATAAATGTGGAGAGAAGGGCAGTGTGCGCAGGAGCAAAGGTAAACAGCAGACAGACCTGAATCCTTATCTTTACAAGGTCGACCTCAGAACTTTGTTCAGTTTGTCTCGGTGACGGATAATGGAAGGAAGGGCAGGCAACTGGTCGACTTCATTTAAATAAACAAAAAAAAATAAGATAAACTCTCAGGAATAGATAAATAATAACAAAAAAATTGTAAAGTGGAGAAAGCGAGAGCGCGCGAATGCACTCAAGCAAACACAAACAGCACAGCACGATGCGTATTTTTTTTTAAATTGACAAAATAAATCAAAAATAAATCAAAAATAAAAATAAGTGGAAAAGGCGAGAGTGCGCGAGCACAAAGGAGCAAAGACAAGCAGCGCAGCTTGATGCGTAGTAAAAAAAATAATAAATAGAAAACTGGTCGACCTCATTAGAAATAAAAACCCAAAAGATTAGATAGACAAACAAACAAACACATAAATGTGGAGAGAAGGGCAGTGCGCGCAGGAGCAAAGGTAAACAGCAGACAGACCTGAATCCTTATCTTTACAAGGTCGACCTCAGAACTTTGTTCAGTTTGTCTCGGTGACGGATAATGGAAGGAAGGGCAGGCAACTGGTCGACTTCATTTAAATAAACAAATAAAAAATAAGATAAACTCTCAGGAATAGATAAATAATAACAAAAAAATTGTAAAGTGGAGAAAGCGAGAGCGCGCAAATGCACTCAAGCAAACACAAACAGCACAGCACGATGCGTGTTTTTTTTAAAAATTGAAAAAATAAATCAAAAATAAATCAAAAATAAAAATAAGTGGAAAAGGCGAGAGTGCGCGAGCACACAGGAGCAAAGACATGCAGCGCAGCTTGATGCGTAGTAAAAAAAATAATAAATAGACAACTGGTCGACCTCATTAGAAATAAAAACCCAAAAGATTAGATAGACAAACAAACAAACACATAAATGTGGAGAGAAGGGCAGTGCGCGCAGGAGCAAAGGTAAACAGCAGACAGACCTGAATCCTTATCTTTACAAGGTCGACCTCAGAACTTTGTTCAGTTTGTCTCGGTGACGGATAATGGAAGGAAGGGCAGGCAACTGGTCGACTTCATTTAAATAAACAAATAAAAAATAAGATAAACTCTCAGGAATAGATAAATAATAACAAAAAAATTGTAAAGTGGAGAAAGCGAGAGCACGCGAATGCACTCAAGCAAACACAAACAGCACAGCACGATGCGTATTTTTTTTTAAAATTGACAAAATAAATCAAAAATAAATCAAAAATAAAAATAAGTGGAAAAGGCGAGAGTGCGCGAGCACACAGGAGCAAAGACAAGCAGCGCAGCTTGATGCGTAGTAAAAAAAATAATAAATAGACAACTGGTCGACCTCATTAGAAATAAAAACCCAAAAGATTAGATAGACAAACAAACAAACACATATATGTGGAGAGAAGGGCAGTGCGCGCAGGAGCAAAGGTAAACAGCAGACAGACCTGAATCCTTATCTTTACAAGGTCGACCTGAGATCTTTGTTCAGTTTGTCTCGGTGACGGTTAATGGAAGGAAGGGCAGGCAACTGGTCGACTTCATTTAAATAAACAAATAAAAAATAAGATAAACTCTCATTAATAGATAAATATTAACAAAAAAATTGTAAAGTGGAGAAAGCGAGAGCGCGCGAAAGCACTCAATCAAACACAAACAGCACAGCACGATGCGTAAGTTTTTTTTAAATTGACAAAATAAATCAAAAATAAATCAAAAATAAAAATAAGTGTAAAAGGCGAGAGTGCGCGAGCACACAGGAGCAAAGACAAGCAGCGCAGCTTGATGCGTAGTAAAAAAAATAATAAATAGACAACTGGTCGACCTCATTAGAAATAAAAACCCAAAAGATTAGATAGACAAACAAACTAACACATAAATGTGGAGAGAAGGACAGTGCGCGCAGGAGCAAATGTAAACAGCAGACAGACCTGAATCCTTATCTTTACAAGGTCGACCTCAGAACTTTGTTCAGTTTGTCTCGGTGACGGATAATGGAAGGAAGGGCAGGCAACTGGTCGACTTCATTCAAATAAACAAATAAAAAATAAGATAAACTCTCAGGAATAGATAAATAATAACAAAAAAATTGTAAAGTGGAGAAAGCGAGAGCGCGCAAATGCACTCAAGCAAACACAAACAGCACAGCACGATGCGTATTTTTTTTAAAAATTGACAAAATAAATCAAAAATAAATCAAAAATAAAAATAAGTGGAAAAGGCGAGAGTGCGCGAGCACACAGGAGAAAAGCCAAGCAGCGCAGCTTGATGCGTAGTAAAAAAAATAATAAATAGACAACTGGTCGACCTCATTAGAAATAAAAACCCAAAAGATTAGATAGACAAACAAACAAACACATAAATGTGGAGAGAAGGGCAGTGCGCGCAGGAGCAAAGGTAAACAGCAGACAGACCTGAATCCTTATCTTTACAAGGTCGACCTCAGAACTTTGTTCAGTTTGTCTCGGTGACGGATAAAGGAAGGAAGGGCAGGCAACTGGGCGACTTCATTTAAATAAACAAATAAAAATAATATAAACTCTCAGGAATAGATAAATAATAACAAAAAAATTGTAAAGTGGAGAAAGCGAGAGCGCGCGAATGCACTCAAGCAAAACACAAACAGCACAGCACGATGCGTATTTTTTTTTAAATTGAGAAAATAAATCAAAAATAAATCAAAAATAAAAATAAGTGGAAAATGCGAGAGTGTGCGTGCACACAGGAGCAAAGACAAGCAGCGCAGCTTGATGCGTAGTAAAAAAAGTAATAAATAGACAACTGGTCGACCTCATTAGAAATAAAAACCCAAAAGATTAGATAGACAAACAAACAAACACATAAATGTGGAGAGAAGGGCAGGGCGCGCAGGAGCAAAGGTAACCAGCAGACAGACCTGAATCCTTATCTTTACAAGGTCGACCTCAGAACTCTGTTCAGTTTGTCTCGGTGACGGATAATGGAAGGAAGGGCAGGCAACTGGTCGACTTCATTTAAATGAACAAATAAAAAATAAGATAAACTCTCAGGAATAGATAAATAATAAAAAAAATTGTAAAGTGGAGAAAGCGAGAGAGCGCGAATGCACTCAAGCAAACACAAACAGCACAGCACGATGCGTATTTTTTTTTAAATTGACAAAATAAATCAAAAATAAAAATAAGTGGAAAAGGCGAGAGTGCGCGAGCACACAGGAGCAAAGACAAGCAGCGCAGCTTGATGCGTAGTAAAAAAAATAATAAATAGAAAACTGGTCGACCTCATTAGAAATAAAAACCCAAAAGATTAGATAGACAAACAAACAAACACATAAATGTGGAGAGAAGGGCAGTGCGTGCAGGAGCAAAGGTAAACAGCAGACAGACCTGAATCCTTATCTTTACAAGGTCGACCTCAGAACTTTGTTCAGTTTGTCTCGGTGACGGATAATGGAAGTAAGGGCAGGCAACTGGTCGACTTCATTTAATTAAAAAATAATAATAAGATAAACTCTCAGGAATAGATAAATAATTACAAAAAAATTGTAAAGTGGAGAAAGCGAGAGCGCGCGAATGCACTCAAGCAAACACAAACAGCACAGCATGATGCGTATTTTTTTTTAAAATTGACGAAATAAATCAAAAATAATTCAAAAATAAAAATAAGTGGAAAAGGCGAGAGTGCGCGAGCACACAGGAGCAAAGACAAGCAGCGCAGCTTGATGCGTAGTAAAAAATATAATAAATAGACAACTGGTCGACCTCATTAGAAATAAAAACCCAAAAGATTAGATAGACAAAAAAACAAACACATAAATGTGGAGAGAAGGGCAGTGCGCGCAGGAGCAAAGGTAACCAGCAGACAGACCTGAATCCTTATCTTTACAAGGTCGACCTCAGAACTTTGTTCAGTTTGTCTCGGTGACGGATAATGGAAGGAAGGGCAGGCAACTGGTCGACTTCATTTAAATAAACAAATAAAAAATAAGATAAACTCTCAGGAATAGATAAATAATAACAAAATTTGTAAAGTGGAGAAAGCGAGAGCGCGCGAATGCACTCAAGCAAACACAAACAGCACAGCACGATGCGCATGTTTTTTTTTAAATTGACAAAATAAATCAAAAATAAATCAAAAATAAAAATAAGTGGAAAAGGCGACAGTGCGCGAGCACACAGGAGCAAAGGCAAGCAGCGCAGCTTGATGCGTAGTAAAAAAAATAATAAATAGACAACTGGTCGACCTCATTAGAAATAAAAACCCAAAAGATTAGATAGACAAACAAACAAACACATAAATGTGGAGAGAAGGGCAGTGCGCGAAGGGGCAAAGGTAAACAGCACACAGACCTGAATCCTTATCTTTACAAGCTCGACCTCAGAACTTTGTTCAGTTTGTCTCGGTGACAGATAATGGAAGGAAGGGCAGGCAACTGGTCGACTTCATTTAAATAAACAAATAAAAAATGAGATAAACTCTCAGGAATAGATAAATAATAAAAAAAATTGTAAAATGGAGAAAGCGAGAGAGCGCGAATGCACTCAAGCAAACACAAACAGCACAGCACGATGCGTATTTTTTTTTAAATTGACAAAATAAATCAAAAATAAATCAAAAATAAAAATAAGTGGAAAAGGCGAGAGTGCGCGAGCACACAGGAGCAAAGACAAGCAGCGCAGCTTGATGCGTAGTAAAAAATATAATAAATAGACAACTGGTCGACCTCATTAGAAATAAAAACCCAAAAGATTAGATAGACAAAAAAACAAACACATAAATGTGGAGAGAAGGGCAGTGCGCGCAGGAGCAAAGGTAACCAGCAGACAGACCTGAATCCTTATCTTTACAAGGTCGACCTCAGAACTTTGTTCAGTTTGTCTCGGTGACGGATAATGGAAGGAAGGGCAGGCAACTGGTCGACTTCATTTAAATAAACAAATAAAAAATAAGATAAACTCTCAGGAATAGATAAATAATAACAAAATTTGTAAAGTGGAGAAAGCGAGAGCGCGCGAATGCACTCAAGCAAACACAAACAGCACAGCACGATGCGTATGTTTTTTTTAAAATTGACAAAATAAATCAAAAATAAATCAAAAATAAAAATAAGTGGAAAAGGCGACAGTGCGCGAGCACACAGGAGCAAAGACAAGCAGCGCAGCTTGATGCGTAGTAAAAAAAATAATAAATAGACAACTGGTCGACCTCATTAGAAATAAAAACCCAAAAGATTAGATAGACAAACAAACAAACACATAAATGTGGAGAGAAGGGCAGTGCGCGCAGGAGCAAAGGTAAACAGCACACAGACCTGAATCCTTATCTTTACAAGGTCGACCTCAGAACTTTGTTCAGTTTGTCTCGGTGACAGATAATGGAAGGAAGGGCAGGCAACTGGTCGACTTCATTTAAATAAACAAATAAAAAATGAGATAAACTCTCAGGAATAGATAAATAATAAAAAAAATTGTAAAATGGAGAAAGCGAGAGAGCGCGAATGCACTCAAGCAAACACAAACAGCACAGCACGATGCGTATTTTTTTTTAAATTGACAAAATAAATCAAAAATAAATCAAAAATAAAAATAAGTGGAAAAGGCGAGAGTGCGCGAGCACACAGGAGCAAAGACAAGCAGCGCAGCTTGATGCGTAGTAAAAAAAATGATAAATAGACAACTGGTCGACCTCATTAGAAATAAAAACCCAAAAGATTAGATAGACAAACAAACAAACACATAAATGTGGAGAGAAGGGCAGTGCGTGCAGGAGCAAAGGTAAACAGCAGACAGACCTGAACCCTTATCTTTCCAAGGTCGACCTCGGAACTTTGTTCAGTTTGTCTCGGTGACGGATAATGGAAGGAAGGGCAGGCAACTGGTCGACTTCATTTAAATAAAAAAAAATAATAAGATAAACTCTCAGGAATAGATAAATAATAACAAACAAATTGTAAAGTGGAGAAAGCGAGAGCGCGCGAATGCACTCAAGCAAACACAAACAGCACAGCACGATGCGTATTTTTTTTAAAGTGACAAAATAAATCAAAAATAAATCAAAAATAAAAATAACTGGAAAAGGCGAGAGTGCGCGAGCACACAGGAGCAAAGACAAGCAGCGCAGCTTGATACGTAGTAAAAAAAATAATAAATAGACAACTGGTCGACCTCATTAGAAATAAAAACCCAAAAGATTAGATAGACAAACAAACAAACACATAAATGTGGAGAGAAGGGCAGGGCGCGCAGGAGCAAAGGTAACCAGCAGACAGACCTGAATCCTTATCTTTACAAGGTCGACCTCAGAACTCTGTTCAGTTTGTCTCGGTGACGGATAATGGAAGGAAGGGCAGGCAACTGGTCGACTTCATTTAAATGAACAAATAAAAAATAAGATAAACTCTCAGGAATAGATAAATAATAAAAAAAATTGTAAAGTGGAGAAAGCGAGAGAGCGCGAATGCACTCAAGCAAACACAAACAGCACAGCACGATGCGTATTTTTTTTTAAATTGACAAAATAAATCAAAAATAAAAATAAGTGGAAAAGGCGAGAGTGCGCGAGCACACAGGAGCAAAGACAAGCAGCGCAGCTTGATGCGTAGTAAAAAAAATAATAAATAGAAAACTGGTCGACCTCATTAGAAATAAAAACCCAAAAGATTAGATAGACAAACAAACAAACACATAAATGTGGAGAGAAGGGCAGTGCGTGCAGGAGCAAAGGTAAACAGCAGACAGACCTGAATCCTTATCTTTACAAGGTCGACCTCAGAACTTTGTTCAGTTTGTCTCGGTGACGGATAATGGAAGGAAGGGCAGGCAACTGGTCGACTTCATTTAATTAAAAAAAAATAATAAGATAAACTCTCAGGAATAGATAAATAATTACAAAAAAATTGTAAAGTGGAGAAAGCGAGAGCGCGCGAATGCACTCAAGCAAACACAAACAGCACAGCATGATGCGTATTTTTTTTTAAAATTGACGAAATAAATCAAAAATAATTCAAAAATAAAAATAAGTGGAAAAGGCGAGAGTGCGCGAGCACACAGGAGCAAAGACAAGCAGCGCAGCTTGATGCGTAGTAAAAAATATAATAAATAGACAACTGGTCGACCTCATTAGAAATAAAAACCCAAAAGATTAGATAGACAAAAAAACAAACACATAAATGTGGAGAGAAGGGCAGTGCGCGCAGGAGCAAAGGTAACCAGCAGACAGACCTGAATCCTAATCTTTACAAGGTCGACCTCAGAACTTTGTTCAGTTTGTCTCGGTGACGGATAATGGAAGGAAGGGCAGGCAACTGGTCGACTTCATTTAAATAAACAAATAAAAAATAAGATAAACTCTCAGGAATAGATAAATAATAACAAAATTTGTAAAGTGGAGAAAGCGAGAGCGCGCGAATGCACTCAAGCAAACACAAACAGCACAGCACGATGCGTATGTTTTTTTAAAATTGACAAAATAAATCAAAAATAAATCAAAAATAAAAATAAGTGGAAAAGGCGACAGTGCGCGAGCACACAGGAGCAAAGACAAGCAGCGCAGCTTGATGCGTAGTAAAAAAAATAATAAATAGACAACTGGTCGACCTCATTAGAAATAAAAACCCAAAAGATTAGATAGACAAACAAACAAACACATAAATGTGGAGAGAAGGGCAGTTCGCGCAGGAGCAAAGGTAAACAGCATACAGACCTGAATCCTTATCTTTACAAGGTCGACCTCAGAACTTTGTTCAGTTTGTCTCGGTGACGGATAATGGAAGGAAGGGCAGGCAACTGGTCGACTTCATTTAAATAAACAAATAAAAAATAAGATAAACTCTCAGGAATAGATAAATAATAACAAAAAAATTGTAAAGTGGCGAAAGCGAGAGCGCGCGAATGCACTCAAGCAAACACAAACAGCACAGCACGATGCGTATTTTTTTTAAATTGACAAAATAAATAAAAAATAAATAAAAAATAAAAATAAGTGGAAAAGGCGAGAGTGCGCGAGCACACAGGAGCAAAGAGAAGCAGCGCAGCTTGATGCGTAGTAAAAAAAATAATAAATAGACAACTGGTCGACCTCATTAGAAATAAAAACCCAAAAGATTAGATAGACAAACAAACAAACACATAAATGTGGAGAGAAGGGCAGTGCGCGCAGGAGCAAAGGTAAACAGCAGACAGACCTGAATCCTTATCTTTACAAGGTAGACCTCAGAACTTTGTTCAGTTAGTCTCGGTGACGGATAATGGAAGGAAGGGCAGGCAACTGGTCGACTTCATTCAAATAAACAAATAAAAAATAAGATAAACTCTCAGGAATAGATAAATAATAACAAAAAAATTGTAAAGTGGAGAAAGCGAGAGCGCGCGAATGCACTCAAGCAAACACAAACAGCACAGCACGATGCGTATTTTTTTAAATTGACAAAATAAATCAAAAATAAATCAAAAATAAAAATATGTGGAAAAGGCAAGAGTGCGCAAGTACACAGGAGCAAAGACAAGCAGCGCAGCTTGATGCGTAGTAAAAAAAATAATAAATAGACAACTGGTCGACCTCATTAGAAATAAAAACCCAAAAGATTAGATAGACAAACAAACAAACACATAAATGTGGAGAGAAGGGCAGGGCGCGCAGGAGCAAAGGTAACCAGCAGACAGACCTGAATCCTTATCTTTACAAGGTCGACCTCAGAACTTTGTTCAGTTTGTCTCGGTGACGGATAATGGAAGGAAGGGCAGGCAACTGGTCGACTTCATTTAAATAAACAAATAAAAAATAACATAAACTCTCAGGAATAGATAAATAATAACAAAAACATTGTAAAGTGGAGAAAGCGAGAGAGCGCGAATGCACTAAAGCAAACACAAACAGCACAGCACGATGCGTATTTTTTTTAAAATTGACAAAATAAATCAAAAATAAATCAAAAATAAAAATAAGTGGAAAAGGCGAGAGTGCGCGAGCACACAAGAGCAAAGACAAGCAGCGCAGCTTGATGCGTAGTAAAAAAAATAATAAATAGACAACTGGTCGACCTCATTAGAAATAAAAACCCAAAAGATTAGATAGACAAACAAACAAACACATAAATGTGGAGATAAGGGCAGGGCGCGCAGGAGCACAGGTAACCAGCAGACAGACCTGAATCCTTATCTTTACAAGGTCGACCTCAGAACTTTGTTCAGTTTGTCTCGGTGACGGATAATGGAAGGAAGGGCAGGCAACTGGTCGACTTCATTTAAATAAACAAAAAATAATAAGATAAACTCTCAGGAATAGATAAATAATAACAAAAAAATTGGAAAGTGGAGAAAGCAAGAGCGCGCGAATGCACTCAAGCAAACACAAACAGCACAGCATGATTCGTATTTTTTTTTAAATTGACAAAATAAATCAAAAATAAATCAAAAATAAAAATAAGTGGAAAAGGCGAGAGTGCGCAAGCACACAGGAGCAAAGACAAGCAGCGCAGCTTGATGCATAGTAAAAAAAATAATAAATAGACAACTGGTCGACCTCATTAGAAATAAAAACCCAAAAGATTAGATAGACAAACAAACAAACACATAAATGTGGAGAGAAGGGCAGGGCGCGCAGGAGCAAAGGTAAACAGCAGACAGACCTGAATCCTTATCTTTACAAGGTCGACCTCAGAACTTTGTTCAGTTTGTCTCGGTGACGGATAATGGAAGGAAGGGCAGGCAACTGGTCGACTTCATTTAAATAAACAAATAAAAAATAACATAAACTCTCAGGAATAGATAAATAATAACAAAATTTGTAAAGTGGAGAAAGCGAGAGCGCGCGACTGCACTCAAGCAAACACAAACAGCACAGCACGATGCGTATGTTTTTTTTAAAATTGACAAAATAAATCAAAAATAAATCAAAAATAAAAATACGTGGAAAAGGCGAGAGTGCGCGAGCACACAGGAGCAAAGACAAGCAGCGCAACTTGATGCGTAGTAAAAAAAAAATAGGGCTGGGGATATAGCCTAGCGGCAAGAGTGCCTGCCTCGGATACACGAGGCCCTAGGTTCGATTCCCCAGCACCACATATACAGAAAACGGCCAGAAGCGGCCCTGTGGCTCAAAGTGGCAGAGTGCTAGCCTTGAGCGGGAACAAGCCTGGGACAGTGCTCAGGCCCTGAGTCCAAGGCCCAGGACTGGCAAAAAAAAAAATAAAATAATAATAAATAGACAACTGGTCGACCTCATTAGAAATAAAAACCCAAAAGATTAGATAGACAAACAAACAAACACATAAAAGTGGAGAGAAGGGCAGTGCGCGCAGGAGCAAATGTAACCAGCAGACAGACCTGAATCCTTATATATACAAGGTCGACCTCAGAACTTTGTTCAGTTTGTCTCGGTGACGGATAATGGAAGGAAGGGCAGGCAACTGGTCGACTTCATTTAAATAAACAAATAAAAAATAAGATAAACTCTCAGGAATAGATAAATAATAACAAAAAAATTGTAAAGTGGAGAAAGCGAGAGCGCGCGAATGCACTCAAGCAAACACAAACAGCACAGCACGATGCGTATTTTTTTTAAATTGACAACATAAATCAAAAATAAATCAAAAATAAAAATAAGTGGAAAAGGCGAGAGTGCGCGAGCACACAGGAGCAAAGACAAGCAGCGCAGCTTGATGCGTAGTAAAAAAAATAATAAATAGACAACTGGTCGACCTCATTAGAAATAAAAACCCAAAAGATTAGATAGACAAACAAACAAACACATAAATGTGGAGAGAAGGGCAGTGCGCGCAGTAGCAAAGGTAAACAGCAGACAGACCTGAATCCTTATCTTTACAAGGTCGACCTCAGAACTTTGTTCAGTTAGTCTCGGTGACGGATAATGGAAGGAAGGGCAGGCAACTGGTCGACTTCATTCAAATAAACAAATAAAAAATAAGATAAACTCTCAGGAATAGATAAATAATAACAAAAAAATTGTAAAGTGGAGAAAGCGAGAGCGCGCGAATGCACTCAAGCAAACACAAACAGCACAGCACGATGCGTATTTTTTTTAATTGACAAAATAAATCAAAAATAAAAATAAGTGGAAAAGGCGAGAGTGCGCGAGCACACAGGAGCAAAGACAAGCAGCGCAGCTTGATGCGTAGTAAAAAAAATAATAAATAGACAACTGGTCGACCTCATTAGAAATAAAAACCCAAAAGATTAGATAGACAAACAAGCAAACACATAAATGTGGAGAGAAGGGCAGTGCGCGCAGGAGCAAAAGTAAACAGCAGACAGACCTGGATCCTTATCTTTACAAGGTCGACCTCAGAACTTTGTTCAGTTTGTCTCGGTGACGGATAATGGAAGGAAGGGCAGGCAACTGGTCGACTTCATTTAAATAAACAAATAAAAAATAAGATAAACTCTCAGGAATAGATAAATAATAAGAAAAAAATTGTAAAGTGGAGAAAGCGAGAGCGCGCGAATGCACTCAAGCAAACACAAACAGCACAGCACGATGCGTATTTTTTTTTAAAATTGACAAAATAACTCAAAAATAAAAAATAAGTGGAAAAGGCGAGAGTGCACGAGCACACAGGAGCAAAGACAAGCAGCGCAGCTTGATGCGTGGTAAAAAAAATAATAAATAGACAACTGGTCGACCCTCATTAGTAATAAAAAACCCAAAAGATTAGATAGAGAAACAAACAAACACATAAATGTGGAGAGAAGGGCAGTGCGCGCAGGAGCAAAGGTAAACAGCAGACAGACCTGAATCCTTATCTTTACAACGTCGACCTCAGAACTTTGTTCAGTTTGTCTCGGTGACGGATAATGGAAGGAAGGGCAGGCAACTGGTCGACTTCATTTAAATAAACAAAAAATAAGATAAACTCTCAGGAATAGATAAATAATAACAAAAAAATTGTAAAGTGCAGAGAGCGAGAGCGCGCGAATGCACTCAAGCAAACACAAACAGCACAGCACGATGCGTATTTTTTTTTAAAAATTGACAAAATAAATCAAAAATAAATCAAAAATAAAAATAAGTGGAAAAGGCGAGAGTGCGCGAGCACACAGGAGCAAAGACAAGCAGCGCAGCTTGATGCGTAGTAAAAAAAATAATAAATAGACAACTGGTTGACCTCATTAGAAATAAAAACCCAAAAGATTAGATAGACAAACAAACAAACACATAAATGTGGAGAGAAGGGCAGTGCGCGCAGGAGCAAAGGTAAACAGCAGACAGACCTGAATCCTTATCTTTACAAGGTCGACCTCAGAACTTTGTTTAGTTTGTCTCGGTGACGGATAATGGAAGGAAGGGCCGGCAACTGGTCGACTTCATTTAAATAAACAAATAAAAAATAAGATAAACTCTCAGGAATAGATAAATAATAAGAAAAAAATTGTAAAGTGGGGAATGCGAGAGCGCGCGAATGCACTCAAGCAAACACAAACAGCACAGCACGATGCGTATTTTTTTTAAAATTGACAAAATAAATCAAAAATAAAAATAAGTGGAAAAGGCGAGAGTGCGCGAGCACACAGGAGCAAAGACAAGCAGCGCAGCTTGATGCGTAGTAAAAAAAAATAATAAATAGACAACTGGTCGACCTCATTAGAAATAAAAACCCAAAAGATTAGATAGACAAACAAACAAACAAATAAATGTGGAGAGAAGGGCAGTGCGTGCAGGAGCAAAGGTAAACAGCAGACAGACCTGAATCCTTATCGTTACAAGGTCGACCTCAGAACTTTGTTCAGTTGTCTCGGTGACGGATAATGGAAGGAAGGGCAGGCAACTGGTCGACTTCATTTAAATAAACAAATAAAAATAAGATAAACTCAGGAATAGATAAATAATAACAAAAAATTGTAAAGTGCAGAAAGCGAGAGCGCGCGAATGCACTCAAGCAAACACAAACAGCACAGCACGATGCGAATTTTTTTTTAAATTGACAAAATAAATCAAAAATAAATCAAAAATAAAAATAAGTGGAAAAGGCGAGAGTGCGCGAGCACACAGGAGCAAAGACAAGCAGCGCAGCTTGATGCGTAGTAAAAAAAATAATAAAAAGACAACGGGTCGACCTCATTAGAAATAAAAACCTAAAAGATTAGATAGACAAACAAACAAACACATAAATGTGGAGTGAAGGGCAGTGCGCGCAGGAACAAAGGTAAACAGCAGACAGACCTGAATCCTTATCTTTACAAGGTCGACTCAGAACTTTGTTCAGTTGGTCTCGGTGACGGATAATGGAAGGAAGGGCAGGCAACTGGTCGACTTCATTTAAATAAACAAATAAAAAATAAGATAAACTCTCAGGAATAGATAAATAATAACAAAAAAATTGTAAAGTGCAGAAAGCGAGAGCGCGCGAATGCACTCAAGCAAACACAAACAGCACAGCACGATGCGTATTTTTTTTTTAAATTGACAAAATAAATCAAAAATAATCAAAAATAAAAATAAGTGGAAAAGGCGAGAGTGCGCGAGCACACAGGAGCAAAGACAAGCAGCGCAGCTTGATGCGTAGTAAAAAAAATAATAAATAGACAACGGGTCGACCTCATTAGAAATAAAAACCCAAAAGATTAGATAGACAAACAAACAAACACATAAATGTGGAGAGAAGGGCAGTGCGCGCAGGAGCAAAGGTAAGCAGCAGACAGACCTGAATCCTTATCTTTACAAGGTCGACCTCAGAAATTTGTTCAGTTTGTCTCGGTGACGGATAATGGAAGGAAGGGCAGGCAACTGGTCGACTTCATTTAAATAAACAAATAAAAAATAAGATAAACTCTCAGGAATAGATAAATAATAACAAAGAAATTGTAAAGTGCAGAAAGCGAGAGCGCGCGAATGCACTCAAGCAAACACAAACAGCACAGCACGATGCGTATTTTTTTTAAAATTGACAAAATAAATAAAAAATAAATCAAAAATAAAAATAAGTGGAAAAGGCGAGAGTGCGAGAGCTCACAGGAGCAAAGACAAGCAGCGCAGCTTGATGCGTAGTATAAAAAATAATAAATAGACAACTGGTCGACCTCATTAGAAATAAAAACCCAAA
>NW_025957874.1:0-43400 GCF_023159225.1 Perognathus longimembris pacificus | reverse complement strand
TTACTCAGTGGAGATATTTACTGATAAACAGCTACGTACGCAGCATGTTCATGTAGTTCCTAAATGACCTTTTATCTCTCTCCCCTCACCACAAATCAGATTCTTCCGAATTGTTCCCAGTACATTATCGTTTCCCCTGTGTAATTACCTTAACAAGCTCCAGCTGTTTTTATTCTCAGAAGGTTTACTCCCTGATATACAGCTGCCTACTCCCCTTCGTAAGTGCAGGTCATAAATGAGCTTTTTTCTCTGTTCCCAAAACACAATCCAGATTCTTTTGGGGAGTTTTCAGTACAGTAACCATACCAGGAAGTACTTAATTTATTAAGCTACTGCTTTTCTTAATGTCAGTGGAGATATTTACTGATAAACAGCTACGTACGCAGCATGTTCATGTCGTTCCTAAATGAGCTTTTATCTCTCTCCCCTCACCACAAATCAGATTCTTCTGAGGAGTTGCCAGTACTTTATCCTTTCCCCTGTGTAATTACCTTAACAAGCTCCAGCTGTTTTTATTCTCAGAAGATTTACTCCCTGATATACAGCTGGCTACCCCCTTCGTAAGTGCAGGTCCTAAATGAGCTTTTTTCTCTGTTCCCTCACCACAATCCAGATTCTTTTGGGGAGTTACCAGTACAGTAACCATACCAGGAAGTACTTAATTTATTAAGCTACTGCTTTTCTTAATCTCAGTGGAGATATTTACTGATAAACAGCTTCCTATGCAGCATGTTCATGTCGTTCCTAAATGAGCTTTTATCTCTCTCCCCTCACCAGAAATCAGATTCTTCTGAGGAGTTCCCAGTACATTATCCTTTCTCCTGTGTAATTACCTTAACAAGCTCCAGCTGTTTTTATTATCAGAAGGTTTACTCCCTGATATACAGCTGCCTACCCCCTTCGTAAGTGCATGTCCTAAATGAGCTTTTTTCTCTGTTCCCTCACCACAATCCAGATTCTTTTGGGGAGTTACCAGTACAGTAACCATACCAGGAAGTACTTAATTTATTAAGCTACAGCTTTTCTTAAAGTCAGTGGAGATATTTACTGATAAACAGCTACCTACGCAGCATGTTGACGTCGTTCCTAAATGAGCTTTTATCTCTCTCCCCTCACCACAAATCACATTCTTCTGAGGAGTTCCCAGTACATTATCCTTTTCCCTGTGTAATTACCTTAACAAGCTCCAGCTGTTTTTATTATCAGAAGGTTTACTCCCTGATATACAGCTGCCTACCTCCTTCATAAGTGCAGGTCCTAAATGAGCTTTTTTCTCTGTTCCCTCACCACAATCCAGATTCTTTTGGGGAGTTACCAGTACATTAACCATACCGGGAAGTACTTAATTTATTAAGCTACTGCTTTTCTTAATCTCAGTGGAGATATTTCCTGATAAATAGCTACGTACGCAGTATGTTCATGTCGTTCCTAAATGAGCTTTTATCTCTATCCAATCACCACAATCAGATTCTTCTGAGGAGTTCCCAGTACATTATCCTTTCCCCTGTGTAATTACCTTAACAAGCTCCAGCTGTTTTTATTCTCAGAAGGTTTACTCCCTGATATACAGCTGCCTACCCCCTTCGTAAGTGCCGGTCCTAAATGAGCTTTTTTCTCTGTTCCCTCACCAAAATCCAGATTCCTTTGGGGAGTTACCAGTACAGCAACCATACCAGGAAGTACTTAATTTATTAAGCTACTGCTTTTCTTAATCTCAGTGGACATATTTACTGATAAACAGCTACCTACGCAGCATGTTCATGTCGTTCCTAAATGAGCTTTTATCTCTCTCCCTCAGAACAAATCAGATTCTTCTGAGGATTTCCCAGTACATTATCCTTTCCCCTGTGTAATTATCTTAACAAGCTCCAGCTGTTTTTATTCTCAGAAGGTTTACTCCCTGATATAAAGCTGCCTACCCCCTTCGTAAGTGCAGGTCCTAAATGAGCTTTTTTCTCTGTTCCCTCACCAAATCCAGATTCTTTTGGGGAGTTACCAGTACAGTAACCATACCAGGAAGTACTTAATTTATTAAGCTACTGCTGTTCTTAATCTCAGTGGAGATATTTACTGATAAACAGCTACCTACAGAGCATGTTCATGTCGTTCCTAAATGAGCTTTGATCTCTCTCCCCTCACCACAAATCAGATTCTTCTGAGGAGTTCCCAGTACATTATCCTTTCCCCTGTGTAATTACCTTAACAAGCTCCAGTTGTTTTTATTCTCAGAAGGTTTACTCCCTGATATACAGCTGCCTACCCCCTTCGTAAGTGCAGGTCCTAAATGAGCTTTTTTCTCTGTTCCCTCACCACAATCCAGATTCTTTTGGGGAGTTACCAGTACAGTAACCATACCAGGAAGTACTTAATTTATTAAGCTACTGCTTTTCTTAATCTCAGTGGAGATATTTACTGATAAACAGCTACCTACGCAGCATGTTCATGTCGTTCCTAAATGAGCTTTTATCTCTCGCCCCTCACCACAAATCAGATTCTTCTGAGGAGTTCCCAGTACATTATCCTTTCCCCTGTGTAATTACCTTAACAAGCTCCAGCTGTTTTTATTCTCAGAAGCTTTACTCCCTGTTATACAGCTTCCTACCCCCTTCGTAAGTGCAGGTCCTAAATGAGCTTTTTTCTCTATTCCCTCACCACAAATCCAGATTCTTTTGGGGAGTTACCAGTACAGTAACCATACCAGGAAGTACTTAATTTATTAAGCTACTGCTTTTATTAATTTCAGTGGAGATATTTACTGATTAACAGGTACCTATGCAGCATGTTCATGTCGTTCCTAAATGAGCTTTTATCTCTCTCCCCTCACCACAAATCAGATTCTTCTGGAGTTCCCAGTACATTATCCTTTCCCCTGTGTAATTACCTTAACAAGCTCCAGCTGTTTTTATTCTCAGAAGGTTTACTCCCTGATATACAGCTGCCTACCCCCTTCGTAAGTGCAGGTCCTAAATGAGCTTTTTTCTCTGTTCCCTCACCACAATCCAGATTCTTTTGGGGAGTGACCAGTACAGTAACCATACCAGGAAGTAATTAATTTATTAAGCTACTGCTTTTCTTAATCTCAGTGGAGATATTTACTGATAAACTGCTACGTACGCAGCATGTTCATGTCGTTCCTAAATGAGCGTTTATCTCTCTCCCCTCACCACAAATCAGGTTCTTCTGAGGAGTTCCCAGTACATTATCCGTTCCCCTGTGTAATTACCTCAACAGGCTCCAGCTGTTTTTATTCTCAGAAGGTTTACTCCCTGATATACAGCTGCCTACCCCCTTCGGAAGTGCAGGTCCTAAATGAGCTTTTTTCTCTGTTCCCTCACCACAATCCAGATTCTTTTGGGGAGTTACCAGTACAGTAACCATACCAGGAAGTACTTAATTTACTAAGCTACTGCTTTTCTTAATCTCAGTGGAGATATTTACTGATAAACAGCTACCTACGCAGCATGTTCATGTCGTTCGTAAATGAGCTTTCATCTCTCTCCCTCACAACAAATCAGATTCTAATGAGGAGTTCCCAGTACATTATCCGTTCCTCTGTGTAATTACCTTAACAAGCTCCAGCTGTTTTTATTCTCAGAAGGTTTACTCCGTGATATACAGCTGCCTACCCCCTTCTTAAGTGCAAGTCCTAAATGAGCTTTTTTCTCTGTTCCCTCACCACATTCCAGATTCTTTTGGGGAGTTACCAGTACAGTAACCATACCAGGAAGTACTTAATTTATTAAGCTACTGCTTTTCTTATCTCAGTGGAGATATTTACTGATAAACAGCTACGTACGCAGCATGTTCATGTCGTTCCTAAATGAGCTTTTATCTCTCTCCCCTCACCACAAATCAGATTCTTCTGAGGAGTTCCCAGTACATTATCCTTTCCCCTTTGTAATTACCTTAACAAGCTCCAGCTGTTTTTATTCTCAGAAGGTTTACTCCCTGATATACATCTGCCTACCCCCTTCGAAAGTGCAGGTCCTAAATGAGCTTTTTTCTCTGTTCCCTCACCACAATCCAGATTCTTTGGGGAGTTCCAGTACAGTAACCATACCAGGAAGTACTTAATTTATTAAGCTACTGCTTTTCTTAATCTCAGTGGAGATATTTACTGATAAACAGCTACCTACGCAGCATGTTCATGTCGTTCCTAAATGAGCTTTTATCTCTGTCCCCTCACCACAAATCACATTCTTCTGAATTGTTCCAGTACATTATCCGTTCCCCTGTGTAATTACCTTAACAAGCTCCAGCTGTTTTTATTCTCAGAAGGTTTACTCCCTGATATACAGCTGCCTACTCCCTTCGTAAGTGCAGGTCCTAAATGAGCTTTTTCTCTGTTCCGAAACCACAATCCCGATTCTTTTGTGGAGTTACCAGTACAGTAACCATACCAGGAAGTACTTAATTTATTAAGCTACTGCTTTTCTTAATCTCAGCGGAGATATTTACTGATAAACAGCTACCTACGCAGCATGTTCATGTCGTTCCTAAATGAGCTTTTATCTCTCTCCCCTCACCACAAATCAGATTCTTCTAAGGAGTTCCCAGTACATTATCATTTCCCCTGTGTAATTACCTTAACAAGCTCCAGCTGTTTTATTATCAGAAGGTTTAATCCCTGATATACAGCTGCCTACTCCCTTCGTAAGTGCAGTCCTAAATGAGCTTTTTTCTCTGTTCCCTCACCACAATCCAGATTCTTTTGGGGAGTTACCGTACAGTAACCATACCAGGAAGTACTTAATTATTAAGCTACTGCTTTTCTTAATCTCAGTGGAGATATTTACTGATAAACAGCTACCTACGCAGCATGTTCATGTCGTTCCTAAATGAGCTTTTATCTCTCTCCCCTCACCACAAATCAGATTCTTCTGAGGAGTTCCCAGTACATTATCCTTTCCCATGTGTAATTACCTTAACAAGCTCCAGCTGTTTTTATTCTCAGAAAGTTTACTCCCTGATATACAGCTGCCTACCCCCTTCGTAAGTGCAGGTCCTAAATGAGCTTTTTTCTCTGTTCCCTCACCACAATCCAGATTCTTTTGGGAGTTACCAGTACATTAACCATACCAGGAAGTACTTAATTTATTAAGCTACTGCTTTTCTTAATCTCAGTGGACATATTTACTGATAAACAGCTACCTACGCAGCATGTTCATGTCGTTCCTAAATGAGCTTTTATCTCTCTCCCTCACCACAATCAGATTCTTCTGAGGAGTTCCCAGTACTTCATCTTTTTACCTCTGTAATTACCTTAACAAGCTCCAGCTGTTTTTATTCTCAGAAGGTTTACTCCCTGATATACAGCTGCCTACCCCCTTCGTATGTGCGGTCCTAAATGAGCTTTTTTCTCTGTTCCCTCACCACAAATCCAGATTCTTTGGGGAGTTACCAGTACAGTAACCATACCAGGAAGTACTTAATTTATTAAGCTACTGCTTTTCTTAATCTCAGTGGAGATATTTACTGATAAACAGCTACCTACGCAGCATGTTCATGTCGTTCCTAAATGAGCTTTTATTCTCTTCCCTCACCACAATCAGATTCTTCTGAGGAGTTCCAGTACATTATCCTTTCCTCTGTAATTACTTAACAAGCTCCAGCTGTTTTTATTCTCACAAGGTTTACTCCCTGATATACAGCTGCCTACCCCCTTCGTAAGTGCAGGTCCTAAATGAGCTTTTTTCTCTGTTCCCTCACCACAATCCAGATTCGTTTGGGGAGTTACCAGTACAGTAACCATACCAGGAAGTACATAATTTATTAAGCTACAGCTGTTTTTTAATCTCAATGGAGATATTTACTGATAAACAGCTACCTACGCAGCATGTTCATGTCGTTCCTAAATGAGCTTTTATCTCTCTCCCCTCACCAAAATCAGATTCTTCTGAGGAGTTCCAGTACATTATCCTTTCCCCTGTGTAATTACCTTAACAAGCTCCAGCTGTTTTTATTCTCAGAAGGTTTACTCCCTGATATACAGCTGCCTACCCCCTTCGTAAGTGCAGGTCCTAAATGAGCTTTTTTCTCTGTTCCCTCACCACAATCCAGATTCTTTTGGGGAGTTACCAGTACAGTAACCATACCAGGAAGTACTTAATTTATTAAGCTACTGCTTTTCTTAATCTCAGTGGAGATATTTACTGATAAACAGCTACCTATGCAGCATGTTCATGCCGTTCCTAAATGAGCTTTTATCTCTCTCCCCTCACCACAAATCAGATTCTTCTGAGGAGTTCCCAGTACATTATCCTTTCCCCTGTGTAATTACCTTAACAAGCTCCAGGTGTTTTTATTCTCAGAAGGTTTACTCCCTGATATACAGCTGCCTACCCCCTTCGTAAGTGCAGGTCCTAAATGAGCTTTTTTCTCTGTTCCCTCACCACAAATCCCAGATTCTTTTGGGGAGTTACCTTTACAGTAACCATACCAGGAAGTACTTAATTCATTAAGCTACTGCTTTTCTTAATTTCAGTGGAGATATTTACTGATAACAGCTACCTACGCAGCATGTTCATGTCCTTCCTAAATGAGCTTTTATCTCTCTCCCCTCACCACAAATCAGATTCTTCTGAGGAGTTCCCAGTACATTATCCTTTCCCCTGTGTAATTACCTTAACAAGCTCCAGCTGTTTTTATTCTCAGAAGGTTTACTCCCTGATATACAGCTGCCTACCCCCTTCGTAAGTGCAGGTCCTAAATGAGCTTTTTTCTCTGTTCCCTCACCACAATCCAGATTCTTTTGGGGAGTTACCAGTACAGTAACCATACCAGGAAGTACTTAATTTATTAAGCTACTGCTTTTCTTAATCTCAGTGGAGATATTTACTGATAAACAGCTACCTACGCAGCATGTTCATGTCGTTCCTAAATGAGCTTTTATCTCTCTCCCCTCACCACAATCAGATTCTTCTGAGGAGTTCCCAGTACATTATCCTTCCCCTGTGTAATTACCTTAACAGCTCCAGCTGTTTTTATTCATCAGAAGGTTTAATCCCTGATATACAGCTGCCTACCCCATTCTTAAGTGCAGGTCCTAAATGAGCTTTTTTCTCTGTTCCCTCACCACAATCCAGATTCTTTTGGGGAGTTACCAGTACAGTATCCATACCAGGAAGTACTTAATTTAAAGCTACTGCTTTTCTTAATCTAGTGGAGATATTTACTGATAAACAGCTACCTATGTAGCATGTTCATGTCGTTCCTAAATGAGCTTTTATCTCTCTCCCTCACCACAAATCAGATTCTTTGAGGGTTCCCAGTACATTATCCTGTCCATGTGTAATTACCTTAACAAGCTCCAGCTGTTTTTATTCTCAGAAGGTTTACTGATATACAGCTGCCTACCCCATTCTTAAGTGCAGTCCTAAATGAGCTTTTTTCTCTGTTCCCTCACCACAATCCAGATTCTTTTGGGGAGTTACCAGTACAGTATCCATACCAGGAAGTACTTAATTTATTAAGCTACTGCTTTTCTTATCTCAGTGGAGATATTTACTGATAAACAGCTACGTACGCAGCATGTTCATGTCGTTCCTAAATGAGCTTTTATCTCTCTCCCCTCACCACAATCAGATTCTTCTGAGGAGTTCCAGTACATTATCCTTTCCCCTGAAGTACTTATTTATTAAGCTCCAGCTGTTTTTATTCTCAGAAGGTTTTACTCCCTGATATACACTGCCTACCCCCTTCGCAGTGCAGGTCCTAAATGAGCTTTTTTCTCTGTTCCCTCACCACAATCCAGATTCTTTGGGAGTTACCAGTACATTAACCATACCAGGAAGTACTTAACATTAAGCTACTGCTTTTCTTAATCTCAGTGGAGATATTTACTGATATACAGCTACCTACGCAGCATGTTCATGTCGTTCCTAAATGAGCTTTTATCTCTGTCCCCTCACCACAAATCCAGATTCTTCTGGGAGTTCCCAGTACATTATCCATACCCCTGTGTAATTACCTTAACAAGCTCCAGCTGTTTTTATTCTCAGAAGGTTTACTCCCTGATATACAGCTGCCTACGCCTTCGTAAGTGCAGGTCCTAAATGAGCTTTTTCTCTCTCCCTCAACCACAATCAGATTCTTTTGAGGAGTTACCAGTACATTAACCATACCAGGAAGTACTTAACATTAAGCTACTGCTTTTCTATCTCAGAGATATTTACTGATAAACAGCTACCTACGCAGCATGTTCAAGTGCGTTCCTAAATGAGCTTTTATCTCTCTCCCCTCACCACAAATCAGATTCTTCTTGGAGTTCCAGTACATTATCCATTTCCCCTGTGAATTACCTTAACAAGCTCCAGCTGTTTTTTATCTCAGAAGGTTTTACTGATATACAGCTGCCTACGCAGCCTTCGTAAGTGCAGGTCCTAAATGAGCTTTTTTCTCTCCCTCACCACAAATCCAGATTCTTTTGGGGAGTTACCCAGTACAGTAACCATACCAGGAAGTACTTAATTATTAAGCTACTGCTTTTCTTAATCTCAGTGGAGATATTTACTGATAAACAGCTGCCTACGCAGCATGTTCATGTCGTTCCTAAATGAGCTTTTATCTCTCTCCCCTCACCACAATCAGATTCTTCTGAGGAGTTCCCAGTACATTATCCTTTCCAGTGTAATTACCTTAACAAGCTCCAGCTGTTTTTATTCTCAGTGGAGATATTTACTCCCTGATATACAGCTGCCTACCCCCTTCGTAAGTGCAGGTCCTAAATGAGCTTTTTTCTCTGTTCCCTCACCACAATCCAGATTCTTTTGGGAGTTCCAGTACAGTAACCATACCAGGAAGTACTTAATTTATTAAGCTACTGCTTTTCTTAATCTCAGTGGAATATTTACTGATAAACAGCTACCTACGCAGCATGTTCATGTCGTTCCTAAATGAGCTTTTATCTCTCTCCCCTCACCACAATCAGATTCTTCTGAGGAGTTCCCAGTACAGTATCATACAGTGTAATTACCTTAAGCTACTGCTTTTTAATCTCAGTGGTTTACTCCCTGATATACAGCTGCCTACCCCCTGTTCATGTCAGGTCCTAAATGAGCTTTTTTCTCTGTTCCCTCACCACAATCCAGATTCTTTTGGGAGTTCCAGTACAGTAACCATACCAGGTAATTACCTTAACAAGCTACTGCTTTTCTTAATCTCAGTGGAGATATTTACTGATAAACAGCTACCTACGCAGCATTCGTAAGTCAGTCCTAAATGAGCTTTTATTCTCTTCCCTCACCACAATCAGATTCTTCTGAGGAGTTCCAGTACATTATCCATTTCCAGGAAGTACTTAATTTACTAAGCTACTGTTTTTTATCTCAGGAGATTTACTCCCTGATATACAGCTGCCTACCCCCTGTATGCAGGTCCTAAATGAGCTTTTTTCTCTGTTCCCTCACCACAATCCAGATTCTTTGGGGAGTTACCAGTACAGTAACCTACCAGTGTAATTATTAAGCTCCAGCTGTTTTTAATCTCAGAGATATTTACTTGATAAACAGCTACCTACGCAGCATGTTCATGTCGTTCCTAAATGAGCTTTTATCTCTCTCCCCTCACCACAATCAGATTCTTCTGAGGAGTTCCAGTACATTATCCTTTCCCCTGTGTAATTACCTTAACAAGCTCCAGCTGTTTTTATTCTCAGTGGAGTTTTACTCCCTGATATACAGCTGCCTACGCCCTTCGTTCATGTCGTTCCTAAATGAGCTTTTTTCTCTGTTCCCTCACCACAATCCAGATTCTTTTGAGGAATTCCAGTACAGTAACCATACCAGGTAATTACTTAACAAGCTACTGCTTTTCTTAATCTCAGAGATATTTACTGATAAACAGCTACCTTCGTAAGTTCATGTCCTAAATGAGCTTTTATCTCTCTCCCCTCACCACAATCAGATTCTTCTGAGGAGTTCCCAGTACATTATCCTTTCCAGTGTAATTACCTTAACAAGCTCCAGCTGTTTTTATTCTCAGAAGGTTTACTCCCTGATATACAGCTGCCTACCCCCTTCGTAAGTGCTGGTCCTAAATGAGCTTTTTTCTCTGTTCCCTCACCACAATCCAGATTCTTTTGGGGAGTTACCCAGTACTACCATACCAGGAAGTACTTAATTCATTAAGCTACTGCTTTTCTTAATTCTCAGTGGAGATATTTACTGATAAACAGCTACCTACGCAGCATTCGTATGCAGTCCTAAATGAGCTTTTTTCTCTCCCCTCACCACAAATCAGATTCTTCTGAGGAGTTCCCAGTACATTATCCTTTCCCCCGTGTAATACTTAACAAGCTCCAGCTGTTTTTATTCTCAGTGGTTTACTCCCTGATAAACTGCCTACCCCCTTCGTATGTGCAGTCGTTCCTAAATGAGCTTTTTTCTCTGTTCCCTCACCACAATCCAGATTCTTTTGGGGAGTTACCAGTACAGTAACCATACCAGGAATTACTTAATTTATTAAGCTACTGCTTTTCTTAATCTCAGTGGAGATATTTACTGATAAACAGCTACCTACGCAGCATGTTCATGTCGTTCCTAAATGAGCTTTTATCTCTCTCCCCTCACCACAAATCAGATTCTTCTGAGGAGTTCCCAGTACATTATCCTTTCCAGGAAGTACCTTAATTATTAAGCTCCAGCTGTTTTTTTCTCAGAGATATTTACTGATATACAGCTGCCTACCCATGTAAGTGCAGGTCCTAAATGAGCTTTTTTCTCTGTTCCCTCACCACAATCAGATTCTTTGGGAGTTCCAGTACAGTATCCATACCAGGAAGTACTTAATTTATTAGCTACTGCTTTTCTTAATCTAGTGGAGATATTTACTGATAAACAGCTGCCTACCCATGTTCATGTCGTTCCTAAATGAGCTTTTATCTCTCTCCCCTCACCACAAATCAGATTCTTCTGAGGGAGTTCCCAGTACATTATCCTTTCCCCTGTGTACATTACCTTAACAAGCTCCAGCTGTTTTTAATCTCAGAAGGTTTACTGATATAAGAGCTATACCCATGTAAGTGCAGGTCCTAAATGAGCTTTTTTCTCTGTTCCCTCACCACAATCCAGATTCTTTTGGGGAGTTACCAGTACAGTATCCATACCAGAAGTACTTAATTTATTAAGCTACTGCTTTTCTTAATCTCAGTGGAGATATTTACTGATAAACAGCTACGTACGCAGCATGTTCATGTCGTTCCTAAATGAGCTTTTATCTCTCTCCCTCACCACAAATCAGATTCTTCTGAGGAGTTCCCAGTACATTATCCTTTCCCCTGTGTAATTACCTTAACAAGCTCCAGCTGTTTTTATTCTCAGAAGGTTTACTCCCTGATATACAGCTGCCTACCCCCTTCGTAAGTGCAGGTCCTAAATGAGCTTTTTTCTCTGTTCCCTCACCACAATCCAGATTCTTTTGGGGAGTTACCAGTACAGTAACCATACCAGGAAGTACTTAATTCATTAAGCTACTGCTTTTCTTAATCTCAGTGGAGATATTTACTGATAAACAGCTACCTACGCAGCATGTTCATGTCGTTCCTAAATGAGCTTTTATCTCTCTCCCTCACCACAAATCAGATTCTTCTGAGGAGTTCCCAGTACATTATCCTTTCCCCTGTGTAATTACCTTAACAAGCTCCAGCTGTTTTTATTCTCAGAAGGTTTACTCCCTGATATACAGCTGCCTACCCCCTTCGTAAGTGCAGGTCCTAAATGAGCTTTTTTCTCAGTTCCCTCACCACAATCAGATTCTTTTGGGAGTTACCAGTACAGTAACCATACCAGGAAGTACTTAACTTTATTAAGCTACTGCTTTTCTTATCTCAGTGGAGATATTTACTGATAAACAGCTACCTACGCAGCATGTTCATGTCGTTCCTAAATGAGCTTTTATCTCTCTCCCCTCACCACAAATCAGATTCTTCTGAGGAGTTCCCAGTACATTATCCTTTCCCCTGTGTAATTACCTTAACAAGCTCCAGCTGTTTTTATTCTCAGAAGGTTTACTCCCTGATATACAGCTGCCTACCGCCTTCGTAAGTGCAGGTCCTAAATGAGCTTTTTTCTCTGTTCCCTCACCACAAATCAGATTCTTTTGGGAGTTACCAGTACAGTAACCATACCAGGAAGTACTTAATTTATTAAGCTACTGCTTTTCTTAATCTCAGTGGAGATATTTACTGATAAACAGCTACCTACGCAGCATGTTCATGTCGTTCCTAAATGAGCTTTTATCTCTCTCCCCTCACCACAAATCAGATTCTTCTGAGGAGTTCCCAGTACATTATCCTTTCCCCTGTGTAATTACCTTAACAAGCTCCAGCTGTTTTTATTCTCAGAAGTTTTACTCCCTGATATACAGCTGCCTACCCCTTCGTAAGTGCAGGTCCTAAATGAGCTTTTTTCTCTGTTCCCTCACCACAATCCAGATTCTTTTGGGAGTTTCCAGTACAGTAACCATACCAGGAAGTACTTAATTTATTAAGCTACTGCTTTTCTTAATCTCAGTGGAGATATTTACTGATAAACAGCTACCTACGCAGCATGTTCATGTCGTTCCTAAATGAGCTTTTATCTCTCTCCCCTCACCACAATCAGATTCTTCTGAGGAGTTCCCAGTACATTATCCTTTCCCCTGTGTAATTACCTTAACATGCTCTAGCTGTTTTTATACTCAGAAGGTTTACTCCCTGATATACAGCTGCCTACCCCCTTCAAAAGTGCAGGTCCTAAATGAGCTTTTTTCTCTGTTCCCTCACCACAATCCAGATTTTTTGGGGAGTTACCAGTACAGTAACCATACCAGGAAGTACATAATTTATTAAGCTACTGCTTTTCTTAATCTCAGTGGAGATATTTACTGATAAACAGCTACATACGCAGCATTTTCATGTCCTTCCTAAATGAGCTTTTATCTCTCTCCCCTCACCACAAATCAGATTCTTCTGAGGAGTTCCCAGTACATTATCCTTTCCCCTGTGTAATTACCTTAACAAGCTTCAGGTGATTTTTTTCTCAGAAGGTTTACTCCCTGATATACAACTGCCTACCCCCTTTGTAATTGCAGGTCCTAAATGAGCTTTTTTCTCTGTTCCCTCACCACAATCCAGATTCTTTTGGGGAGTTACCAGTACAGTAAACATAACAGGAAGTAGTTAATTTATTAAGCTACTGCTTTACTTAATCTCAGTGGAGATATTTATTGATAAACAGCTACCTACGCAGCATGTTCATGTCGTTCCTAAATGAGCTTTTATCTCTCTCCCCTCACCACAAATCAGATTCTTCTGAGGAGTTCCCAGTACATTATCCTTTCCCCTGTGTAATTACCTTAACAAGCTCCAGCTGTTTTTATTCTCAGAAGTTTTACTCCCTGATATACAGCTGCCTACGCCCTTCGTAAGTGCAGGTCCTAAATGAGCTTTTTTCTCTGTTCCCTCACCACAATCCAGATTCTTTTGGGGAGTTGCCAGTACAGTAACCATACCAGGAAGTACTTAATTTACTAAGCTACTGCTTTTCTTAATCTCATTGGAGATATTTACTGATAAACAGCTACCTACGCAGCATGTTCATGTCGTTCCTAAATGAGCTTTTATCTCTCTCCCCTCACCACGAATCAGATTCTTCTGAGGAGTTCCCAGTACATTATCCTTTGCCCTGTGTAATTACCTTAACAAGCTCCAGCTGTTTTTATTCTCAGAAGGTTTACTCCCTGATATACAGCTGCCTACCCCCTTCGTAAGTGCTGGTCCTAAATGAGCGTTTTTCTCTGTTCCGTCACCACAATCCAGATTCTTTTGGGGAGTTACCAGTACAGTAACCATACCAGGAAGTACTTAATTTATTAAGCTACTGCTTTTCTTAATCTCAGTGGAGATATTTACTGATAAACAGCTACCTACGCAGCATGTTCATGACGTTCCTAAATGAGCTTATATCTCTCTCCCCTCACCACAAATCAGATTCTTCTGAGGAGTTCCCAGTACATTATCCTTTCCCCCGTGTAATTCTCTTAACAAGCTCCAGCTGTTTTTATTCTCAGATGGTTTACTCCCTGATATTCAGCTGCCTACCCCCTTCGTTATTGCAGGTCTTAAATGAGCTTTTTTCTCTGTTCCCTCACCACAATCCAGATTCTTTTGGGGAGTTACCAGTACAGTAACCATACCAGGAATTACTTAATTTATTAAGCTACTGCTTTTCTTAATCTCAGTGGAGATATTTACTGATAAACAGCTACCTACGCAGCATGTTCATGTCGTTCCTAAATGAGCTTTTATCTCTCTCCCCTCACCACAAATCAGATTCTTCTGAGGAGTTCCCAGTACATTATCCTTTCCCCTTTGTAATTACCTTAACAAGCTCCAGCTGTTTTTGTTCTCAGAAGTTGTACTCCCTGATATACAGCTGCCTACCCCCTTCGTAAGTGCAGGTCCTAAATGAGCTTTTTTCACTGTTCCCTCACCACAATCCCGATTCTTTTTGGGAGTTGCCAGTACAGTAACCATACCAGGAAGTACTTAATTTATTAATCTACTGCTTTTCTTAATCTCAGTGGAGATATTTACTGATAAACAGCTACCTACGCAGCATGTTCATGTCGTTCCTAAATGAGCTTTTATCTCTCTCCCCTCACCACAAATCAGATTCTTCTGAGGAGTTCCCAGTACATTATCCTTTCCCCTGTGTCATTACCTTAACAAGCTCCAGCTGTTTTTATACTCAGAAGGTTTACTCCCTGATATACTGCTGCCTATCCCCTTCGTAAGTGCAGGTCCTAAATGAGCTTTTTTCTCTGTTCCCTCACCACAATCCAGATTCTTTTGGGGAGTTATCAGTACAATTCCCATAAGAGGAAGTACTTAATTTATTAAGCTACTGCTTTTCTTAATCTCAGTGGAGATATTTACTGATAAACAGCTACGTACGCAGAATGTTCATGTCGTACCTAAATGAGCTTTTATCTCTCTCCGCTCACCACAAATCAGATTCTTCTGAGGAGTTCCCAGTACATTATCCTTTCCCCTGTGTAATTACCTTAACAATCTCCAGCTGTTTTTATTCTCAGAAGGTTTACTCCCTGATATACAGCTGCCTACCCCCTTCGTAAGTGCAGGTCCTAAATGAGCTTTTTTCTCTGTTCCTTGACCACAATCCAGATTCTTTTGGGGAGTTACCAGTACAGTAACCATAACAGGAAGTACTTAATTTATTAAGCTACTGCTTTTCTTAATCTCAGTGGAGATATTTACTGATAAACAGCTACGTACGCTGAATGTTCATGTCGTTCCTAAATGAGCTTTTATCTCTCTCCGCTCACCACAAATCAGATTCTTCTGAGGAGTTCCCAGTACATTATGCTTTCCCCTGTGTAATTACCTTAACAAGCTCCAGCTGTTTTTATTCTCAGAAGGTTTACTCCCTGATATACAGCTGCCTACCCCCTTCGTAAGTGCAGGTCCTAAATGAGCTTTTTTCTCTGTTCCCTCACCACAATTCAGATTCTTTTGCGGAGTTACCAGTACAGTAACCATACCAGGAAGTACTTAATTTATTAAGCTACTGCTTTTCTTAATCTCAGTGGAGATATTTACTGATAAACAGCTACCAATGCAGCATGTTCATGTCGTTCTTAAATGAGCTTTTATGTCTCTCCCCTCACCACAAATCAGATTCTTCTGAGGATTTCCCAGTACATTATCCTTTCCCCTGTGTAATTACCTTAACAAGCTCCAGCTATTTTTATTGTCAGAAGGTTTAGTCCCTGATATACAGCTGCCTACCCCCTTCGTAAGTGCAGGTCCTAAATGAGCTTTTTTCTCTGTTCCCTCACCACAATTCATATTCTTTTGCGGAGTTACCAGTACAGTAACCATACCAGGAAGTACTTAATTTATTAAGCTACTGCTTTCTTAATCTCAGTGGAGATATTTACTGATAAACAGCTACCTACGCAGCATGTTCATGTCTTTCCTAAATGAGCTTTTATCTCTCTCCCCTCACCACAAATCAGATTCTTCTGAGGAGTTCCCAGTACATTATCCTTTCCCCTGTGTAATTACCTTAACAAGCTCCAGCTGTTTTTATTCTCAGAAGTTTTACTCCCTGATATACTGCTGCCTACTCCCTTCTTAAGTGCAGGTACTAAATGAGCTTTTTTCTCTGTTCCCTCACCACAATCCAGATTCCTTTTTGGAGTTTCCAGTACAGTAACCATACCAGGAAGTACTTAATTTATTAAGCTACTGCTTTTCTTAATCTCAGTGGTGATATTTACTGATAAACAGCTACCTACGCAGCATGTTCATGTCGTTCCTAAATGAGCTATTATCTCTCTCCCCTCACCACAAATCAGATTCTTCTGAGGAGTTCCCAGTACATTATCCTTTCCCCTGTGTAATTACCTTAACATGCTCTAGCTGTTTTTATACTCAGAAGGTTTACTCCCTGATATACAGCTGCCTACCCCCTTCAAAAGTGCAGGTCCTAAATGAGCTTTTTTCTCTGTTCCCTCACCACAATCCAGATTTTTTGGGGAGTTACCAGTACAGTAACCATACCAGGAAGTACATAATTTATTAAGCTACTGCTTTTCTTAATCTCAGTGGAGATATTTACTGATAAACAGCTACATACGCAGCATTTTCATGTCCTTCCTAAATGAGCTTTTATCTCTCTCCCCTCACCACAAATCAGATTCTTCTGAGGAGTTCCCAGTACATTATCCTTTCCCCTGTGTAATTACCTTAACAAGCTTCAGGTGATTTTTTTCTCAGAAGGTTTACTCCCTGATATACAACTGCCTACCCCCTTTGTAATTGCAGGTCCTAAATGAGCTTTTTTCTCTGTTCCCTCACCACAATCCAGATTCTTTTGGGGAGTTACCAGTACAGTAAACATAACAGGAAGTAGTTAATTTATTAAGCTACTGCTTTACTTAATCTCAGTGGAGATATTTATTGATAAACAGCTACCTACGCAGCATGTTCATGTCGTTCCTAAATGAGCTTTTATCTCTCTCCCCTCACCACAAATCAGATTCTTCTGAGGAGTTCCCAGTACATTATCCTTTCCCCTGTGTAATTACCTTAACAAGCTCCAGCTGTTTTTATTCTCAGAAGTTTTACTCCCTGATATACAGCTGCCTACGCCCTTCGTAAGTGCAGGTCCTAAATGAGCTTTTTTCTCTGTTCCCTCACCACAATCCAGATTCTTTTGGGGAGTTGCCAGTACAGTAACCATACCAGGAAGTACTTAATTTACTAAGCTACTGCTTTTCTTAATCTCATTGGAGATATTTACTGATAAACAGCTACCTACGCAGCATGTTCATGTCGTTCCTAAATGAGCTTTTATCTCTCTCCCCTCACCACGAATCAGATTCTTCTGAGGAGTTCCCAGTACATTATCCTTTGCCCTGTGTAATTACCTTAACAAGCTCCAGCTGTTTTTATTCTCAGAAGGTTTACTCCCTGATATACAGCTGCCTACCCCCTTCGTAAGTGCTGGTCCTAAATGAGCGTTTTTCTCTGTTCCGTCACCACAATCCAGATTCTTTTGGGGAGTTACCAGTACAGTAACCATACCAGGAAGTACTTAATTTATTAAGCTACTGCTTTTCTTAATCTCAGTGGAGATATTTACTGATAAACAGCTACCTACGCAGCATGTTCATGACGTTCCTAAATGAGCTTATATCTCTCTCCCCTCACCACAAATCAGATTCTTCTGAGGAGTTCCCAGTACATTATCCTTTCCCCCGTGTAATTCTCTTAACAAGCTCCAGCTGTTTTTATTCTCAGATGGTTTACTCCCTGATATTCAGCTGCCTACCCCCTTCGTTATTGCAGGTCTTAAATGAGCTTTTTTCTCTGTTCCCTCACCACAATCCAGATTCTTTTGGGGAGTTACCAGTACAGTAACCATACCAGGAATTACTTAATTTATTAAGCTACTGCTTTTCTTAATCTCAGTGGAGATATTTACTGATAAACAGCTACCTACGCAGCATGTTCATGTCGTTCCTAAATGAGCTTTTATCTCTCTCCCCTCACCACAAATCAGATTCTTCTGAGGAGTTCCCAGTACATTATCCTTTCCCCTTTGTAATTACCTTAACAAGCTCCAGCTGTTTTTGTTCTCAGAAGTTGTACTCCCTGATATACAGCTGCCTACCCCCTTCGTAAGTGCAGGTCCTAAATGAGCTTTTTTCACTGTTCCCTCACCACAATCCCGATTCTTTTTGGGAGTTGCCAGTACAGTAACCATACCAGGAAGTACTTAATTTATTAATCTACTGCTTTTCTTAATCTCAGTGGAGATATTTACTGATAAACAGCTACCTACGCAGCATGTTCATGTCGTTCCTAAATGAGCTTTTATCTCTCTCCCCTCACCACAAATCAGATTCTTCTGAGGAGTTCCCAGTACATTATCCTTTCCCCTGTGTCATTACCTTAACAAGCTCCAGCTGTTTTTATACTCAGAAGGTTTACTCCCTGATATACTGCTGCCTATCCCCTTCGTAAGTGCAGGTCCTAAATGAGCTTTTTTCTCTGTTCCCTCACCACAATCCAGATTCTTTTGGGGAGTTATCAGTACAATTCCCATAAGAGGAAGTACTTAATTTATTAAGCTACTGCTTTTCTTAATCTCAGTGGAGATATTTACTGATAAACAGCTACGTACGCAGAATGTTCATGTCGTACCTAAATGAGCTTTTATCTCTCTCCGCTCACCACAAATCAGATTCTTCTGAGGAGTTCCCAGTACATTATCCTTTCCCCTGTGTAATTACCTTAACAATCTCCAGCTGTTTTTATTCTCAGAAGGTTTACTCCCTGATATACAGCTGCCTACCCCCTTCGTAAGTGCAGGTCCTAAATGAGCTTTTTTCTCTGTTCCTTGACCACAATCCAGATTCTTTTGGGGAGTTACCAGTACAGTAACCATAACAGGAAGTACTTAATTTATTAAGCTACTGCTTTTCTTAATCTCAGTGGAGATATTTACTGATAAACAGCTACGTACGCTGAATGTTCATGTCGTTCCTAAATGAGCTTTTATCTCTCTCCGCTCACCACAAATCAGATTCTTCTGAGGAGTTCCCAGTACATTATGCTTTCCCCTGTGTAATTACCTTAACAAGCTCCAGCTGTTTTTATTCTCAGAAGGTTTACTCCCTGATATACAGCTGCCTACCCCCTTCGTAAGTGCAGGTCCTAAATGAGCTTTTTTCTCTGTTCCCTCACCACAATTCAGATTCTTTTGCGGAGTTACCAGTACAGTAACCATACCAGGAAGTACTTAATTTATTAAGCTACTGCTTTTCTTAATCTCAGTGGAGATATTTACTGATAAACAGCTACCAATGCAGCATGTTCATGTCGTTCTTAAATGAGCTTTTATGTCTCTCCCCTCACCACAAATCAGATTCTTCTGAGGATTTCCCAGTACATTATCCTTTCCCCTGTGTAATTACCTTAACAAGCTCCAGCTATTTTTATTGTCAGAAGGTTTAGTCCCTGATATACAGCTGCCTACCCCCTTCGTAAGTGCAGGTCCTAAATGAGCTTTTTTCTCTGTTCCCTCACCACAATTCATATTCTTTTGCGGAGTTACCAGTACAGTAACCATACCAGGAAGTACTTAATTTATTAAGCTACTGCTTTCTTAATCTCAGTGGAGATATTTACTGATAAACAGCTACCTACGCAGCATGTTCATGTCTTTCCTAAATGAGCTTTTATCTCTCTCCCCTCACCACAAATCAGATTCTTCTGAGGAGTTCCCAGTACATTATCCTTTCCCCTGTGTAATTACCTTAACAAGCTCCAGCTGTTTTTATTCTCAGAAGTTTTACTCCCTGATATACTGCTGCCTACTCCCTTCTTAAGTGCAGGTACTAAATGAGCTTTTTTCTCTGTTCCCTCACCACAATCCAGATTCCTTTTTGGAGTTTCCAGTACAGTAACCATACCAGGAAGTACTTAATTTATTAAGCTACTGCTTTTCTTAATCTCAGTGGTGATATTTACTGATAAACAGCTACCTACGCAGCATGTTCATGTCGTTCCTAAATGAGCTATTATCTCTCTCCCCTCACCACAAATCAGATTCTTCTGAGGAGTTCCCAGTACATTATCCTTTCCCCTGTGTAATTACCTTAACATGCTCTAGCTGTTTTTATACTCAGAAGGTTTACTCCCTGATATACAGCTGCCTACCCCCTTCAAAAGTGCAGGTCCTAAATGAGCTTTTTTCTCTGTTCCCTCACCACAATCCAGATTTTTTGGGGAGTTACCAGTACAGTAACCATACCAGGAAGTACATAATTTATTAAGCTACTGCTTTTCTTAATCTCAGTGGAGATATTTACTGATAAACAGCTACATACGCAGCATTTTCATGTCCTTCCTAAATGAGCTTTTATCTCTCTCCCCTCACCACAAATCAGATTCTTCTGAGGAGTTCCCAGTACATTATCCTTTCCCCTGTGTAATTACCTTAACAAGCTTCAGGTGATTTTTGTCTCAGAAGGTTTACTCCCTGATATACAACTGCCTACCCCCTTTGTAATTGCAGGTCCTAAATGAGCTTTTTTCTCTGTTCCCTCACCACAATCCAGATTCTTTTGGGGAGTTACCAGTACAGTAAACATAACAGGAAGTAGTTAATTTATTAAGCTACTGCTTTACTTAATCTCAGTGGAGATATTTATTGATAAACAGCTACCTACGCAGCATGTTCATGTCGTTCCTAAATGAGCTTTTATCTCTCTCCCCTCACCACAAATCAGATTCTTCTGAGGAGTTCCCAGTACATTATCCTTTCCCCTGTGTAATTACCTTAACAAGCTCCAGCTGTTTTTATTCTCAGAAGTTTTACTCCCTGATATACAGCTGCCTACGCCCTTCGTAAGTGCAGGTCCTAAATGAGCTTTTTTCTCTGTTCCCTCACCACAATCCAGATTCTTTTGGGGAGTTGCCAGTACAGTAACCATACCAGGAAGTACTTAATTTACTAAGCTACTGCTTTTCTTAATCTCATTGGAGATATTTACTGATAAACAGCTACCTACGCAGCATGTTCATGTCGTTCCTAAATGAGCTTTTATCTCTCTCCCCTCACCACGAATCAGATTCTTCTGAGGAGTTCCCAGTACATTATCCTTTGCCCTGTGTAATTACCTTAACAAGCTCCAGCTGTTTTTATTCTCAGAAGGTTTACTCCCTGATATACAGCTGCCTACCCCCTTCGTAAGTGCTGGTCCTAAATGAGCGTTTTTCTCTGTTCCGTCACCACAATCCAGATTCTTTTGGGGAGTTACCAGTACAGTAACCATACCAGGAAGTACTTAATTTATTAAGCTACTGCTTTTCTTAATCTCAGTGGAGATATTTACTGATAAACAGCTACCTACGCAGCATGTTCATGACGTTCCTAAATGAGCTTATATCTCTCTCCCCTCACCACAAATCAGATTCTTCTGAGGAGTTCCCAGTACATTATCCTTTCCCCCGTGTAATTCTCTTAACAAGCTCCAGCTGTTTTTATTCTCAGATGGTTTACTCCCTGATATTCAGCTGCCTACCCCCTTCGTTATTGCAGGTCTTAAATGAGCTTTTTTCTCTGTTCCCTCACCACAATCCAGATTCTTTTGGGGAGTTACCAGTACAGTAACCATACCAGGAATTACTTAATTTATTAAGCTACTGCTTTTCTTAATCTCAGTGGAGATATTTACTGATAAACAGCTACCTACGCAGCATGTTCATGTCGTTCCTAAATGAGCTTTTATCTCTCTCCCCTCACCACAAATCAGATTCTTCTGAGGAGTTCCCAGTACATTATCCTTTCCCCTTTGTAATTACCTTAACAAGCTCCAGCTGTTTTTGTTCTCAGAAGTTGTACTCCCTGATATACAGCTGCCTACCCCCTTCGTAAGTGCAGGTCCTAAATGAGCTTTTTTCACTGTTCCCTCACCACAATCCCGATTCTTTTTGGGAGTTGCCAGTACAGTAACCATACCAGGAAGTACTTAATTTATTAATCTACTGCTTTTCTTAATCTCAGTGGAGATATTTACTGATAAACAGCTACCTACGCAGCATGTTCATGTCGTTCCTAAATGAGCTTTTATCTCTCTCCCCTCACCACAAATCAGATTCTTCTGAGGAGTTCCCAGTACATTATCCTTTCCCCTGTGTCATTACCTTAACAAGCTCCAGCTGTTTTTATTCTCAGAAGGTTTACTCCCTGATATACTGCTGCCTATCCCCTTCGTAAGTGCAGGTCCTAAATGAGCTTTTTTCTCTGTTCCCTCACCACAATCCAGATTCTTTTGGGGAGTTATCAGTACAATTCCCATAAGAGGAAGTACTTAATTTATTAAGCTACTGCTTCTCTTAATCTCAGTGGAGATATTTACTGATAAACAGCTACGTACGCAGAATGTTCATGTCGTACCTAAATGAGCTTTTATCTCTCTCCGCTCACCACAAATCAGATTCTTCTGAGGAGTTCCCAGTACATTATCCTTTCCCCTGTGTAATTACCTTAACAATCTCCAGCTGTTTTTATTCTCAGAAGGTTTACTCCCTGATATACAGCTGCCTACCCCCTTCGTAAGTGCAGGTCCTAAATGAGCTTTTTTCTCTGTTCCTTGACCACAATCCAGATTCTTTTGGGGAGTTACCAGTACAGTAACCATAACAGGAAGTACTTAATTTATTAAGCTACTGCTTTTCTTAATCTCAGTGGAGATATTTACTGATAAACAGCTACGTACGCTGAATGTTCATGTCGTTCCTAAATGAGCTTTTATCTCTCTCCGCTCACCACAAATCAGATTCTTCTGAGGAGTTCCCAGTACATTATGCTTTCCCCTGTGTAATTACCTTAACAAGCTCCAGCTGTTTTTATTCTCAGAAGGTTTACTCCCTGATATACAGCTGCCTACCCCCTTCGTAAGTGCAGGTCCTAAATGAGCTTTTTTCTCTGTTCCCTCACCACAATTCAGATTCTTTTGCGGAGTTACCAGTACAGTAACCATACCAGGAAGTACTTAATTTATTAAGCTACTGCTTTTCTTAATCTCAGTGGAGATATTTACTGATAAACAGCTACCAATGCAGCATGTTCATGTCGTTCTTAAATGAGCTTTTATGTCTCTCCCCTCACCACAAATCAGATTCTTCTGAGGATTTCCCAGTACATTATCCTTTCCCCTGTGTAATTACCTTAACAAGCTCCAGCTATTTTTATTGTCAGAAGGTTTAGTCCCTGATATACAGCTGCCTACCCCCTTCGTAAGTGCAGGTCCTAAATGAGCTTTTTTCTCTGTTCCCTCACCACAATTCATATTCTTTTGCGGAGTTACCAGTACAGTAACCATACCAGGAAGTACTTAATTTATTAAGCTACTGCTTTCTTAATCTCAGTGGAGATATTTACTGATAAACAGCTACCTACGCAGCATGTTCATGTCTTTCCTAAATGAGCTTTTATCTCTCTCCCCTCACCACAAATCAGATTCTTCTGAGGAGTTCCCAGTACATTATCCTTTCCCCTGTGTAATTACCTTAACAAGCTCCAGCTGTTTTTATTCTCAGAAGTTTTACTCCCTGATATACTGCTGCCTACTCCCTTCTTAAGTGCAGGTACTAAATGAGCTTTTTTCTCTGTTCCCTCACCACAATCCAGATTCCTTTTTGGAGTTTCCAGTACAGTAACCATACCAGGAAGTACTTAATTTATTAAGCTACTGCTTTTCTTAATCTCAGTGGTGATATTTACTGATAAACAGCTACCTACGCAGCATGTTCATGTCGTTCCTAAATGAGCTATTATCTCTCTCCCCTCACCACAAATCAGATTCTTCTGAGGAGTTCCCAGTACATTATCCTTTCCCCTGTGTAATTACCTTAACAAGCTCAAGCTGTTTTTATTCTCAGAAGTTTTACTCCCTGATATACTGCTGCCTACTCCCTTCTTAAGTGCAGGTACTAAATGAGCTTTTTTCTCTGTTCCCTAACCACAATCCAGATACCTTTTTGGAGTTTCCAGTACAGTAACCATACCAGGAAGTACTTTATTTATTAAGCTACTGCTTTTCTTAATCTCAGTGGTGATATTTACTGATAAACAGCTACCTACGCAGCATGTTCATGTCTTTCCTAAATGAGCTTTTATCTCTCTCCCCTCACCACAAATCAGATTCTTCTGAGGAGTTCCCAGTACATTATCCTTTCCCCTGTGTAATTACCTTAACAAGTTCCAGCTGTTTTTATTCTCAGAAGGTTTACTCCCTGATATACAGCTGCCTACAACCCTCCGTAAGTGCAGGTCGTAAATGAGCTTTTTTCTCGTTTCCCTCACCACAATCCAGATTCTTTTGGGGAGTTACCAGTACAGTAACCATACGAGGAAGTACTTAATTTATTAAGCTACTGCTTTTCTTAATCTCAGTGGAGATATTTACTGATAAACAGCTACCTACGCAGCATGTTCATGTCGTTCCTAAATGAGCTTTTATCTCTCTCCCCTCACCACAAATCAGATTCTTCTGAGGAGTTCCCAGTACATTATCCTTTCCCCTGTGTAATTACCTTAACAAGCTCCAGCTGTTTTTATTCTCAGAAGTTTTACTCCCTGATATACAGCTGCCTACGCCCTTCGTAAGTGCAGGTCCTAAATGAGCTTTTTTCTCTGTTCCCTCACCACAATCCAGATTCTTTTGGGGAGTTGCCAGTACAGTAACCATACCAGGAAGTACTTAATTTACTAAGCTACTGCTTTTCTTAATCTCATTGGAGATATTTACTGATAAACAGCTACCTACGCAGCATGTTCATGTCGTTCCTAAATGAGCTTTTATCTCTCTCCCCTCACCACGAATCAGATTCTTCTGAGGAGTTCCCAGTACATTATCCTTTGCCCTGTGTAATTACCTTAACAAGCTCCAGCTGTTTTTATTCTCAGAAGGTTTACTCCCTGATATACAGCTGCCTACCCCCTTCGTAAGTGCTGGTCCTAAATGAGCGTTTTTCTCTGTTCCGTCACCACAATCCAGATTCTTTTGGGGAGTTACCAGTACAGTAACCATACCAGGAAGTACTTAATTTATTAAGCTACTGCTTTTCTTAATCTCAGTGGAGATATTTACTGATAAACAGCTACCTACGCAGCATGTTCATGACGTTCCTAAATGAGCTTATATCTCTCTCCCCTCACCACAAATCAGATTCTTCTGAGGAGTTCCCAGTACATTATCCTTTCCCCCGTGTAATTCTCTTAACAAGCTCCAGCTGTTTTTATTCTCAGATGGTTTACTCCCTGATATTCAGCTGCCTACCCCCTTCGTTATTGCAGGTCTTAAATGAGCTTTTTTCTCTGTTCCCTCACCACAATCCAGATTCTTTTGGGGAGTTACCAGTACAGTAACCATACCAGGAATTACTTAATTTATTAAGCTACTGCTTTTCTTAATCTCAGTGGAGATATTTACTGATAAACAGCTACCTACGCAGCATGTTCATGTCGTTCCTAAATGAGCTTTTATCTCTCTCCCCTCACCACAAATCAGATTCTTCTGAGGAGTTCCCAGTACATTATCCTTTCCCCTTTGTAATTACCTTAACAAGCTCCAGCTGTTTTTGTTCTCAGAAGTTGTACTCCCTGATATACAGCTGCCTACCCCCTTCGTAAGTGCAGGTCCTAAATGAGCTTTTTTCACTGTTCCCTCACCACAATCCCGATTCTTTTTGGGAGTTGCCAGTACAGTAACCATACCAGGAAGTACTTAATTTATTAATCTACTGCTTTTCTTAATCTCAGTGGAGATATTTACTGATAAACAGCTACCTACGCAGCATGTTCATGTCGTTCCTAAATGAGCTTTTATCTCTCTCCCCTCACCACAAATCAGATTCTTCTGAGGAGTTCCCAGTACATTATCCTTTCCCCTGTGTCATTACCTTAACAAGCTCCAGCTGTTTTTATTCTCAGAAGGTTTACTCCCTGATATACTGCTGCCTATCCCCTTCGTAAGTGCAGGTCCTAAATGAGCTTTTTTCTCTGTTCCCTCACCACAATCCAGATTCTTTTGGGGAGTTATCAGTACAATTCCCATAAGAGGAAGTACTTAATTTATTAAGCTACTGCTTTTCTTAATCTCAGTGGAGATATTTACTGATAAACAGCTACGTACGCAGAATGTTCATGTCGTACCTAAATGAGCTTTTATCTCTCTCCGCTCACCACAAATCAGATTCTTCTGAGGAGTTCCCAGTACATTATCCTTTCCCCTGTGTAATTACCTTAACAATCTCCAGCTGTTTTTATTCTCAGAAGGTTTACTCCCTGATATACAGCTGCCTACCCCCTTCGTAAGTGCAGGTCCTAAATGAGCTTTTTTCTCTGTTCCTTGACCACAATCCAGATTCTTTTGGGGAGTTACCAGTACAGTAACCATAACAGGAAGTACTTAATTTATTAAGCTACTGCTTTTCTTAATCTCAGTGGAGATATTTACTGATAAACAGCTACGTACGCTGAATGTTCATGTCGTTCCTAAATGAGCTTTTATCTCTCTCCGCTCACCACAAATCAGATTCTTCTGAGGAGTTCCCAGTACATTATGCTTTCCCCTGTGTAATTACCTTAACAAGCTCCAGCTGTTTTTATTCTCAGAAGGTTTACTCCCTGATATACAGCTGCCTACCCCCTTCGTAAGTGCAGGTCCTAAATGAGCTTTTTTCTCTGTTCCCTCACCACAATTCAGATTCTTTTGCGGAGTTACCAGTACAGTAACCATACCAGGAAGTACTTAATTTATTAAGCTACTGCTTTTCTTAATCTCAGTGGAGATATTTACTGATAAACAGCTACCAATGCAGCATGTTCATGTCGTTCTTAAATGAGCTTTTATGTCTCTCCCCTCACCACAAATCAGATTCTTCTGAGGATTTCCCAGTACATTATCCTTTCCCCTGTGTAATTACCTTAACAAGCTCCAGCTATTTTTATTGTCAGAAGGTTTAGTCCCTGATATACAGCTGCCTACCCCCTTCGTAAGTGCAGGTCCTAAATGAGCTTTTTTCTCTGTTCCCTCACCACAATTCATATTCTTTTGCGGAGTTACCAGTACAGTAACCATACCAGGAAGTACTTAATTTATTAAGCTACTGCTTTCTTAATCTCAGTGGAGATATTTACTGATAAACAGCTACCTACGCAGCATGTTCATGTCTTTCCTAAATGAGCTTTTATCTCTCTCCCCTCACCACAAATCAGATTCTTCTGAGGAGTTCCCAGTACATTATCCTTTCCCCTGTGTAATTACCTTAACAAGCTCCAGCTGTTTTTATTCTCAGAAGTTTTACTCCCTGATATACTGCTGCCTACTCCCTTCTTAAGTGCAGGTACTAAATGAGCTTTTTTCTCTGTTCCCTCACCACAATCCAGATTCCTTTTTGGAGTTTCCAGTACAGTAACCATACCAGGAAGTACTTAATTTATTAAGCTACTGCTTTTCTTAATCTCAGTGGTGATATTTACTGATAAACAGCTACCTACGCAGCATGTTCATGTCGTTCCTAAATGAGCTATTATCTCTCTCCCCTCACCACAAATCAGATTCTTCTGAGGAGTTCCCAGTACATTATCCTTTCCCCTGTGTAATTACCTTAACAAGCTCAGCTGTTTTTATTCTCAGAAGGTTTACTCCCTGATATACAGCTGCCTACCCCCTTCTTAAGTGCAGGTCCTAAATGAGCTTTTTTCTCTGTTCCCTCACCACAATCCAGATACCTTTTTGGGGAGTTACCAGTACAGTAACCATACCAGGAAGTACTTTAATTTATTAAGCTACTGCTTTTCTTAATCTCAGTGGAGATATTTACTGATAAACAGCTACCTACGCAGCATGTTCATGTCCTTCCTAAATGAGCTTTTATCTCTCTCCCCTCACCACAAATCAGATTCTTCTGAGGAGTTCCCAGTACATTATCCTTTCCCCTGTGTAATTACCTTAACAAGCTTCCAGCTGTTTTTATTCTCAGAAGGTTTACTCCCTGATATACAGCTGCCTACAACCCTCCGTAAGTGCAGGTCCTAAATGAGCTTTTTTCTCTGTTCCCTCACCACAATCCAGATTCTTTTGGGGAGTTACCAGTACAGTAACCATACGAGGAAGTACTTAATTTATTAAGCTACTGCTTTTCTTAATCTCAGTGGAGATATTTACTGATAAACAGCTACCTACGCAGCATGTTCATGTCGTTCCTAAATGAGCTTTTATCTCTCTCCCCTCACCACAAATCAGATTCTTCTGAGGAGTTCCCAGTATTATCCTTTCCCCTGTGTAATTACCTTAACAAGCTCCAGCTGTTTTTATTCTCAGAAGTTTACTCCCTGATATACAGCTGCCTACCCCTTCGTAAGTGCAGGTCCTAAATGAGCTTTTTTCTCTGTTCCCTCACCACAATCCAGATTCTTTTGGGGAGTTACCAGTACAGTAACCATACCAGGAAGTACTTAATTTATTAAGCTACTGCTTTTCTTAATCTCAGTGGAGATATTTACTGATAAACAGATACCTACGCAGCATGTTCATGTCGTTCCTAAATGAGCTTTTATCTCTCTCCCCTCACCACAAATCAGATTCTTCTGAGGAGTTCCCAGTACATTATCCTTCCCCTGTGTAATTACCTTAACAAGCTCCAGCTGTTTTTATTCTCAGAAGGTTTACTCCCTGATATACAGCTGCCTACCCCCTTCGTAAGTGCAGGTCCTAAATGAGCTTTTTTCTCTGTTCCCTTACCACAATCCAGATTCTTTTGGGGAGTTACCAGTACAGTAACCATACCAGGAAGTACTTAATTTATTAAGCTACTGCTTTTCTTAATCTCAGTGGAGATATTTACTGATAAACAGCTACCTACGCAGCATGTTCATGTCGTTCCTAAATGAGCTTTTATCTCTCTCCCCTCACCACAAATCAGATTCTTCTGAGGAGTTCTAAGTACATTATCCTTTCCCCTGTGTAATTACCTTAACAAGCTCCAGCTGTTTTTATTCTCAGAAGGTTTACTCCCTGATATACAGCTGCCTACCCCCTTCGTAAGTGCAGGTCTAAATGAGCTTTTTTCTCTGTTCCCTCACCACAATCCAGATTCTTTTGGGGAGTTACCAGTACAGTAACCATACCAGGAAGGTCTTAATTTATTAAGCTACTGCTTTTCTTAATCTCAGTGGAGATATTTACTGATAAACAGCTACCTACGCAGCATGTTCATGTCGTTCCTAAATGAGCTTTTATCTCTCTCCCCTCACCACAAATCAGATTCTTCTGAGGAGTTCCCAGTACATTATCCTTTCCCCTGTGTAATTACCTTAACAAGCTCCAGCTGTTTTTATTCTCAGAAGGTTTACTCCCTGATATACAGCTGCCTACCCCCTTCGTAAGTGCAGGTCCTAAATGAGCTTTTTTCTGCATTCCCTCACCAAAATCCCGATTCTTTTTGGGAGTTACCAGTACAGTAACCATACCAGGAAGTACTTAATTTATTAAGCTACTGCTTTTCTTAATCTCAGTGGAGATATTTACTGATAAACAGCTACCTACGCAGCATGTTCATGTCGTTCCTAAATGAGCTTTTATCTCTCTCCCCTCACACAAATCAGATTCTTCTGAGGAGTTCCCAGTACATTATCCTTTCCCCTGTGTTATTACCTTAACAAGCTCCAGCTGTTTTTATTCTCAGAAGGTTTACTCCCTGATATACAGCTGCCTACCCCCTTCGTAAGTGCAGGTCCTAAATGAGCTTTTTTCTCTGTTCCCTCACCACAATCCAGATTCTTTTGGGGAGTTACCAGTACAGTAACCATACCAGGAAGTACTTAATTTATTAAGCTACTGCTTTTCTTAATCTCAGTGGAGATATTTACTGATAAACAGCTACCTACGCAGCATGTTCATGTCGTTCCTAAATGAGCTTTTATCTCTCTCCCCTCACCACAAATCAGATTCTTCTGAGGAGTTCCCAGTACATTATCCTTTCCCCTGTGTAATTACCTTAACAAGCTCCAGCTGTTTTTATTCTCAGAAGGTTTACTCCCTGATATACAGCTGCCTACCCCCTTCGTAAGTGCAGGTCCTAAATGAGCTTTTTTCTCTGTTCCTTCACCACAATCCAGATTCTTTTGGGGAGTTACCAGTACAGTAACCATACCAGGAAGTACTTAATTTATTAAGCTACTGGCTTTTCTTAATCTCAGTGGAGATATTTACTGATAAACAGCTACCTATGCACCATGTTCATGTCGTTCCTAAATGAGCTTTTATCTCTCTCCCCTCACCACAAATCAGATTCTTCTGAGGAGTTCCCAGTACATTATCCTTTCCCCTGTGTAATTACCTTAACAAGCTCCAGCTGTTTTTATTCTCAGAAGGTTTACTCCTGATATACAGCTGCCTACCCCCTTCGTAAGTGCAGGTCCTAAATGAGCTTTTTTCTCTGTTCCCTCACCACAATCCAGATTCTTTTGGGGAGTTACCAGTACAGTAACCATACCAGGAAGTACTTAATTTATTAAGCTACTGCTTTTCTTAATCTCAGTGGAGATATTTACTGATAAACAGCTACCTACGCAGCATGTTCATGTCGTTCCTAAATGAGCTTTTATCTCTCTCCCCTCACCACAAATCAGATTCTTCTGAGGAGTTCCCAGTACATTATCCTTTCCCCTGTGTAATTACCTTAACAAGCTCCAGCTGTTTTTATTCTCAGAAGGTTTAACTCCCTGATATACAGCTGCCTACCCCCTTCGTAAGTGCAGGTCCTAAATGAGCTTTTTTCTCTGTTCCCTCACCACAATCCAGATTCTTTTGGGGAATTACCAGTACAGTAACCATACCAGGAAGTACTTAATTTATTAAGCTACTGCTTTTCTTAATCTTCAGTGGAGATATTTACTGATAAACAGCTACCTACGCAGCATGTTCATGTCGTTCCTAAATGAGCTTTTATCTCTCTCCCCTCACCACAAATCAGATTCTTCTGAGGAGTTCCCAGTACATTATCCTTTCCCCTGTGTAATTACCTTAACAAGCTCCAGCTGTTTTTATTCTCAGAAGGTTTACTCCCTGATATACAGCTGCCTATCCCCTTCGTAAGTGCAGGTACTAAATGAGCTTTTTTCTCTGTTCCCTCACCACAATCCAGATTCTTTTGGGGAGTGACCAGTACAGTAACCATACCAGGAAGTACTTAATTTATTAAGCTACTGCTTTTCTTAATCTCAGTGGAGATATTTACTGATAAACAGCTACCTACGCAGCATGTTCATGTCGTTCCTAAATGAGCTTTTATCTCTCTCCCCTCACCACAAATCAGATTCTTCTGAGGAGTTCCCAGTACATTATCCTTTCCCCTGTGTAATTACCTTAACAAGCTCCAGCTGTTTTTATTCTCAGAAGGTTTACTCCCTGATATACAGCTGCCTACCCCCTTCGTAAGTGCAGGTCCTAAATGAGCTTTTTTCTCTGTTCCCTCAACCAAAATCCAGATTCTTTTGGGGACTTACCAGTACAGTAACCATACCAGGAAGTACTTAATTTATTAAGCTACTGCTTTTCTTAATCTCAGTGGAGATATTTACTGATAAACAGCTACCTACGCAGCATGTATGTCCTTCCTAAATGAGCTTTTATCTCTCTCCCCTCACCACAAATCAGATTCTTCTGAGGAGTTCCCAGTACATTATCCTTTCCCCTGTGTAATTACCTTAACAAGCTCCAGCTGTTTTTATTCTCAGAAGGTTTACTCCCTGATATACAGCTGCCCACCCCCTTCGTAAGTGCAGGTCCTAAATGAGCTTTTTTCTCTGTTCCCTCACCACAATCCAGATTCTTTTGGGGAGTTACCAGTACAGTAACCATACCAGGAAGTACTTAATTTATTAAGCTACTGCTTTTCTTAATCTCAGTGGAGATATTTACTGATAAACAGCTACCTACGCAGCATGTTCATGTCGTTCCTAAATGAGCTTTTATCTCTCTCCCCTCACCACAAATCAGATTCTTCTGAGGAGTTCCCAGTACACTATCCTTTCCCCTGTGTAATTACCTTAACAAGCTCCAGCTGTTTTTATTCTCAGAAGGTTTACTCCCTGATATACAGCTGCCTACCCCCTTCGTAAGTGCAGGTCCTAAATGAGCTTTTTTCTCTGTTCCCTCACCACAATCCAGATTCTTTTGGGGAGTTACCAGTACAGTAACCATTCCAGGAAGTACTTAATTTATTAAGCTACTGCTTTTCTTAATCTCAGTGGAGATATTTACTGATAAACAGCTACCTACGCAGCATGTTCATGTCGTTCCTAAATGAGCTTTTATCTCTCTCCCCTCACCACAAATCAGATTCTTCTGAGGAGTTCCCAGTACATTATCCTTTCCCCTGTGTAATTACCTTAACAAGCTCCAGCTGTTTTTATTCTCAGAAGGTTTACTCCCTGATATACAGCTGCCTACCCCCTTCGTAAATGCAGGTCCTAAATGAGCTTTTTTCTCTGTTCCCTCACCACAATCCAGATTCTTTTGGGGAGTTACCAGTACAGTAACCATACCAGGAAGTACTTAATTTATTAAGCTACTGCTTTTCTTAATCTCAGTGGAGATATTTACTGATAAACAGCTACCTACGCAGCATGTTCATGTCGTTCCTAAATGAGCTTTTATCTCTCTCCCCTCACCACAATCAGATTCTTCTGAGGATTTCCAAGTACATTATCCTTTCCCCTGTGTAATTACCTTAACAAGCTCCAGCTGTTTTTATTCTCAGAAGGTTTACTTCCTGATATACAGCTGCCTACCCCCTTCGTAAGTGCAGGTACTAAATGAGCTTTTTTCTCTGTTCCCTCACCACAATCCAGATTCTTTTGGGAGTTACCAGTACAGTAACCATACCAGGAAGTACTTAATTTATTAAGCTACTGCTTTTCTTAATCTCAGTGGAGATATTTACTGATAAACAGCTACCTACGCAGCATGTTCATGTCGTTCCTAAATGAGCTTTTATCTCTCTCCCCTCACCACAAATCAGATTCTTCTGAGGAGTTCCCAGTACATTATCCTTTCCCCTGTGTAATTACCTTAACAAGCTCCAGCTGTTTTTATTCTCAGAAGGTTTACTCCCTGATATACAGCTGCCTACCCCCTTCGTAAGTGCAGGTCCTAAATGAGCTTTTTTCTCTGTTCCCTCACACAATCCAGATTCTTTTGGGGAGTTACCAGTACAGTAACCATACCAGGAAGTACTTAATTTATTAAGCTACTGCTTTTCTTAATCTCAGTGGAGATATTTACTGATAAACAGCTACCTACGCAGCATGTTCATGTCGTTCCTAAATGAGCTTTTATCTCTCTCCCCTCACCAAAAATCAGATTCTTCTGAGGAGTTCCCAGTACATTATCCTTTCCCCTGTGTAATTACCTTAACAAGCTCCAGCTGTTTTTATTCTCAGAAGGTTTACTCCCTGATATACAGCTGCCTACCCCCTTCGTAAATTGCAGGTCCTAAATGAGCTTTTTTCTCTGTTCCCTCACCACAATCCAGATTCTTTTGGGGAGTTACCAGTACAGTAACCATACCAGGAAGTACTTAATTTATTAAGCTACTGCTTTTCTTAATCTCAGTGGAGATATTTACTGATAAACAGCTACCTACGCAGCATGTTCATGTCGTTCCTAAATGAGCTTTTATCTCTCTCCCCTCACCACAAATCAGATTCTTCTGAGGAGTTCCCAGTACATTATCCTTTCCCCTGTGTAATTACCTTAACAAGCTCCAGCTGTTTTTATTCTCAGAAGTTTTACTCCCTGATATACAGCTGCCTACCCCCTTCGTAAGTGCAGGTCCTAAATGAGCTTTTTTCTCTGTTCCCTCACCACAATCCAGATTCTTTTGGGGAGTTACCAGTACAGTAACCATACCAGGAAGTACTTAATTTATTAAGCTACTGGTTTTCTTAATCTCAGTGGAGATATTTACTGATAAACAGCTACCTACGCAGCATGTTCATGTCGTTCCTAAATGAGCTTTTATCTCTCTCCCCTCACCACGAATCAGATTCTTCTGAGGAGTTCCCAGTACATTATCCTTTCCCTGTGTAATTACCTTAACAAGCTCCAGCTGTTTTTATTCTCAGAAGGTTTACTCCCTGATATACAGCTGCCTACCCCCTTCGTAAGTGCAGGTCCTAAATGAGCTTTTTTCTCTGTTCCCTCACCACAATCCAGATTCTTTTGGGGAGTTACCAGTACAGTAACCATACCATTAAGTACTTAATTTATTAAGCTACAGCTTTTCTTAATCTCAGTGGAGATATTTACTGATAAACAGCTAACTACGCAGCATGTTCATGTCGTTCCTAAATGAGCTTTTATCTCTCTCCCCTCACCACAAATCAGATTCTTCTGAGGAGTTCCCAGTACATTATCCTTTCCCCTGTGTAATTACCTTAACAAGCTCCAGCTGTTTTTATTCTCAGAAGGTTTACTCCCTGATATACAGCTGCCTACCCAGTTCGTAAGTGCAGGTCCTAAATGAGCTTTTTTCTCTGTTCCCTCACCACAATCCAGATTCTTTTGGGGAGTTACCCGTACAGTAACCATACCAGGAAGTACTTAATTTATTAAGCTACTGCTTTTCTTAATCTGAGTGGAGATATTTACTGATAACCAGCTACCTACGCAGCATGTTCATTTCGTTCCTAAATGAGCTTTTATCTCTATCCCCTCACCACGAATCAGATTCTTCTGAGGATTTCCCAGTACATTATCCTTTCCCCTGTGTAATTACCTTAACAAGCTCCAGCTGTTTTTATTCTCAGAAGGTTTACTTCCTGATATACAGCTGCCTACCCCCTTCGTAAGTGCAGGTACTAAATGAGCTTTTTTCTCTGTTCCCTCACCACAATCCAGATTCATTGGGGAGTTACCAGTATAGTAACCATACCAGGAAGTACTTAATTTATTAAGCTACTACTTTTCTTAATTTCAGTGGATATATTTACTGATAAAGAGCTACTTATGCAGCATGTTCATGTCGTTCCTAAATGAGCTTTTATCTCTCTCCCCTCACCACACATCAGATTCTTCTGAGGAGTTCCCAGTACATTATCCTTTCCCCTGTGTAATTACCTTAACAAACTCCAGCTGTTTTTATTCTCAGAAGGTTTACTCCCTGATATACAGCTGCCTACCCCCTTCGTAAGTGCAGGTCCTAAATGAGCTTTTTTCTCTGTTCCCTCAACACAATCCCGGTTCTTTTGGGGAGTTACCAGTACAGTAACCATACCAGGAAGTACTTAATTTATTAAGCTACTGCTTTTCTTAATCTCAGTGGAGATATTTACTGATAAACAGCTACCTAAGCAGCATGTTCATGTCGTTCCTAAATGAGCTTTTATCTCTCTCCCCTCACCACAAATCAGATTCTTCTGAATTTTTCCCAGTACATTATCCTTTCCCCTGTGTAATTACCTTAACAAGCTCCAGCTGTTTTTATTCTCAGAAGGTTTACTCCCTGATATACAGCTGCCTACCCCCTTCGTAAGTGCAGGTCCTAAATGAGCTTTTTTCTCTGTTCCCTCACCACAATCCAGATTCCTTTGGGGAGGTACCAGTACAGTAACCATACCAGGAAGTACTTAATTTATTAAGCTACTGATTTCTTAATCTCAGTGGAGATATTTACTGATAAACAGCTACCTACGCAGCATGTTCATGTCGTTCCTAAAAGAGCTTTTATCTCTCTCCCCTCACCACAAATCAGATTCTTCTGAGGAGTTCCCAGTACTTGATAATTTCCCCTGTGTAATTACCTTAACAAGCTCCAGCTGTTTTTATTCTCAGAAGGTTTACTCCCTGATATACAGCTGCCTACCCCCTTCGTTAGTGCAGGTCCTAAATGAGCTTTTTTCTCTGTTCCCTCACCACAATCCAGATTCTTTTGGGGAGTTACCAGTACAGTAACAATACCAGGAAGTACTTAATTTATTAAGGTACTGCTTTTCTTAATCTCAGTGGAGATATTTACTGATAAACAGCTACCTACGCAGCATGTTCATGTCGTTCCTAAATGAGCTATAATCTCTCTCCCCTCACCACAAATCAGATTCTTCTGAGGAGTTCCCAGTACTTTATCCTTTCCCCTGTGTCATTACCTTAACAAGCTTCAGCTGTTTTTATTCTCAGAAGGTTTATTCCCTGATATACAGCTGCCTACCCTCTTCGAAAGTGCAGGTCCTAAATGAGCTTTTTTCTCTGTTCCCTCACCACAATCCAGATTCTTTTGGGGAGTTACCAGTACAGTATCCATACCAGGAAGTACTTAATTTATTAAGCTACTGCTTTTCTTAATCTCAGTGGAGATATTTACTGATAAACAGCTACCTACGCAGCATGTTCATGTCGTTCCTAAATGAGCTTTTATCTCTGACCCCTCACCACAAAACAGATTCTTTTGAGAAGTTCCCAGTACATTATCCTTTCCCCTGTGTAATTACCTTAACAAGCTCCAACTGTTTTTATTCTCAGAAGGTTTACTTCGTGATATACAGCTGCGTACCCCCTTCGTAAGTGCAGGTCCTAAATGAGCTTTTTTCTCTGTTCCCTCACCACAATCCAGATTCTTTTGGGGCGTTACCAGTACAGTAACCATACCAGGAAGTACTTAATTTATTAAGCTACTGCTTTTCTTAATCTCAGTGGAGATATTTACTGATAAACAGCTACCTACGCAGCATGTTCATGTCGTTCCTAAATGAGCTTTTATCTCTCTCCCCTCACCACAAATCAGATTCTTCTGAGGAGTTCCCAGTACATTATCCTTTCCCCTGTGTAATTACCTTAACAAGCTCCAGCTGTTTTTATTCTCAGAAGGTTTACTCCCTGATATACAGCTGCCTACCCCCTTCGTAAGTGCAGGTCCTATATCAGCTTTTTTCTCTGTTCCCTCACCACAATCCAGATTCTTTTGGGGAGTTACCAGTACAGTAACCATACCAGGAAGTACTTAATTTATTAAGCTACTGCTTTTCTTAATCTCAGTGGAGATATTTACTGATAAACAGCTACCTACGCAGCATGTTCATGTCGTTCCTAAATGAGCTTTTATCTCTCTCCCCTCACCACAAATCAGATTCTTCTTAGGAGTTCCCTGTACATTATCCTTTCCCCTGTGTAATTACCTTAACAAGCTCTAGCTGTTTTTATTCTCAGAAGGTTTACTCCCTGATATACAGCTGCCTACCCCCCTTCGTATGTGCAGGTCCTAAATGAGCTTTTTTCTCTGTTCCCTCACCACAATCCAGATTCTTTTGGGGAGTTACCAGTACAGTAACCATACCAGGAAGTACTTAATTTATTAAGCTACTGCTGTTCTTAATCTTAGTGGAGATATTTACTGATAAACAGCTACCTACGCAGCATGTTTATGTCGTTCCTAAATGAGCTTTTATCTCTCTCCCCTCACCACAAATCAGATTCTTCTGAGGAGTTCCCAGTACATTATCCTTTCCCCTGTGTAATTACCTTAACAAGCTCCAGCTGTTTTTATTCTCAGAAGTTTTACTCCCTGATATACAGCTGCCTACGCCCTTCGTAAGTGCAGGTCCTAAATGAGCTTTTTTCTCTGTTCCCTCACCACAATCCAGATTCTTTTGGGGAGTTGCCAGTACAGTAACCATACCAGGAAGTACTTAATTTACTAAGCTACTGCTTTTCTTAATCTCATTGGAGATATTTACTGATAAACAGCTACCTACGCAGCATGTTCATGTCGTTCCTAAATGAGCTTTTATCTCTCTCCCCTCACCACGAATCAGATTCTTCTGAGGAGTTCCCAGTACATTATCCTTTGCCCTGTGTAATTACCTTAACAAGCTCCAGCTGTTTTTATTCTCAGAAGGTTTACTCCCTGATATACAGCTGCCTACCCCCTTCGTAAGTGCTGGTCCTAAATGAGCGTTTTTCTCTGTTCCGTCACCACAATCCAGATTCTTTTGGGGAGTTACCAGTACAGTAACCATACCAGGAAGTACTTAATTTATTAAGCTACTGCTTTTCTTAATCTCAGTGGAGATATTTACTGATAAACAGCTACCTACGCAGCATGTTCATGACGTTCCTAAATGAGCTTATATCTCTCTCCCCTCACCACAAATCAGATTCTTCTGAGGAGTTCCCAGTACATTATCCTTTCCCCCGTGTAATTCTCTTAACAAGCTCCAGCTGTTTTTATTCTCAGATGGTTTACTCCCTGATATTCAGCTGCCTACCCCCTTCGTTATTGCAGGTCTTAAATGAGCTTTTTTCTCTGTTCCCTCACCACAATCCAGATTCTTTTGGGGAGTTACCAGTACAGTAACCATACCAGGAATTACTTAATTTATTAAGCTACTGCTTTTCTTAATCTCAGTGGAGATATTTACTGATAAACAGCTACCTACGCAGCATGTTCATGTCGTTCCTAAATGAGCTTTTATCTCTCTCCCCTCACCACAAATCAGATTCTTCTGAGGAGTTCCCAGTACATTATCCTTTCCCCTTTGTAATTACCTTAACAAGCTCCAGCTGTTTTTGTTCTCAGAAGTTGTACTCCCTGATATACAGCTGCCTACCCCCTTCGTAAGTGCAGGTCCTAAATGAGCTTTTTTCACTGTTCCCTCACCACAATCCCGATTCTTTTTGGGAGTTGCCAGTACAGTAACCATACCAGGAAGTACTTAATTTATTAATCTACTGCTTTTCTTAATCTCAGTGGAGATATTTACTGATAAACAGCTACCTACGCAGCATGTTCATGTCGTTCCTAAATGAGCTTTTATCTCTCTCCCCTCACCACAAATCAGATTCTTCTGAGGAGTTCCCAGTACATTATCCTTTCCCCTGTGTCATTACCTTAACAAGCTCCAGCTGTTTTTATTCTCAGAAGGTTTACTCCCTGATATACTGCTGCCTATCCCCTTCGTAAGTGCAGGTCCTAAATGAGCTTTTTTCTCTGTTCCCTCACCACAATCCAGATTCTTTTGGGGAGTTATCAGTACAATTCCCATAAGAGGAAGTACTTAATTTATTAAGCTACTGCTTCTCTTAATCTCAGTGGAGATATTTACTGATAAACAGCTACGTACGCAGAATGTTCATGTCGTACCTAAATGAGCTTTTATCTCTCTCCGCTCACCACAAATCAGATTCTTCTGAGGAGTTCCCAGTACATTATCCTTTCCCCTGTGTAATTACCTTAACAATCTCCAGCTGTTTTTATTCTCAGAAGGTTTACTCCCTGATATACAGCTGCCTACCCCCTTCGTAAGTGCAGGTCCTAAATGAGCTTTTTTCTCTGTTCCTTGACCACAATCCAGATTCTTTTGGGGAGTTACCAGTACAGTAACCATAACAGGAAGTACTTAATTTATTAAGCTACTGCTTTTCTTAATCTCAGTGGAGATATTTACTGATAAACAGCTACGTACGCTGAATGTTCATGTCGTTCCTAAATGAGCTTTTATCTCTCTCCGCTCACCACAAATCAGATTCTTCTGAGGAGTTCCCAGTACATTATGCTTTCCCCTGTGTAATTACCTTAACAAGCTCCAGCTGTTTTTATTCTCAGAAGGTTTACTCCCTGATATACAGCTGCCTACCCCCTTCGTAAGTGCAGGTCCTAAATGAGCTTTTTTCTCTGTTCCCTCACCACAATTCAGATTCTTTTGCGGAGTTACCAGTACAGTAACCATACCAGGAAGTACTTAATTTATTAAGCTACTGCTTTTCTTAATCTCAGTGGAGATATTTACTGATAAACAGCTACCAATGCAGCATGTTCATGTCGTTCTTAAATGAGCTTTTATGTCTCTCCCCTCACCACAAATCAGATTCTTCTGAGGATTTCCCAGTACATTATCCTTTCCCCTGTGTAATTACCTTAACAAGCTCCAGCTATTTTTATTGTCAGAAGGTTTAGTCCCTGATATACAGCTGCCTACCCCCTTCGTAAGTGCAGGTCCTAAATGAGCTTTTTTCTCTGTTCCCTCACCACAATTCATATTCTTTTGCGGAGTTACCAGTACAGTAACCATACCAGGAAGTACTTAATTTATTAAGCTACTGCTTTCTTAATCTCAGTGGAGATATTTACTGATAAACAGCTACCTACGCAGCATGTTCATGTCTTTCCTAAATGAGCTTTTATCTCTCTCCCCTCACCACAAATCAGATTCTTCTGAGGAGTTCCCAGTACATTATCCTTTCCCCTGTGTAATTACCTTAACAAGCTCCAGCTGTTTTTATTCTCAGAAGTTTTACTCCCTGATATACTGCTGCCTACTCCCTTCTTAAGTGCAGGTACTAAATGAGCTTTTTTCTCTGTTCCCTCACCACAATCCAGATTCCTTTTTGGAGTTTCCAGTACAGTAACCATACCAGGAAGTACTTAATTTATTAAGCTACTGCTTTTCTTAATCTCAGTGGTGATATTTACTGATAAACAGCTACCTACGCAGCATGTTCATGTCGTTCCTAAATGAGCTATTATCTCTCTCCCCTCACCACAAATCAGATTCTTCTGAGGAGTTCCCAGTACATTATCCTTTCCCCTGTGTAATTACCTTAACAAGCTCAAGCTGTTTTTATTCTCAGAAGTTTTACTCCCTGATATACTGCTGCCTACTCCCTTCTTAAGTGCAGGTACTAAATGAGCTTTTTTCTCTGTTCCCTAACCACAATCCAGATACCTTTTTGGAGTTTCCAGTACAGTAACCATACCAGGAAGTACTTTATTTATTAAGCTACTGCTTTTCTTAATCTCAGTGGTGATATTTACTGATAAACAGCTACCTACGCAGCATGTTCATGTCTTTCCTAAATGAGCTTTTATCTCTCTCCCCTCACCACAAATCAGATTCTTCTGAGGAGTTCCCAGTACATTATCCTTTCCCCTGTGTAATTACCTTAACAAGTTCCAGCTGTTTTTATTCTCAGAAGGTTTACTCCCTGATATACAGCTGCCTACAACCCTCCGTAAGTGCAGGTCGTAAATGAGCTTTTTTCTCGTTTCCCTCACCACAATCCAGATTCTTTTGGGGAGTTACCAGTACAGTAACCATACGAGGAAGTACTTAATTTATTAAGCTACTGCTTTTCTTAATCTCAGTGGAGATATTTACTGATAAACAGCTACCTACGCAGCATGTTCATGTCGTTCCTAAATGAGCTTTTATCTCTCTCCCCTCACCACAAATCAGATTCTTCTGAGGAGTTCCCAGTTTATTATCCTTTCCCCTGTGTAATTACCTTAACAAGCTCCAGCTGTATTTATTCTCAGAAAGTTTACTCCCTGATATACAGCTGCCTAACCCCTTCGTAAGTGCAGGTCCTAAATGAGCTTTTTTCTCAGTTCCCTCACCTCAATCCAGATTCTTTTGGGGAGTTACCAGTACAGTAACCGTACCAGGAAGTACTTAATTTATTAAGCTACTGCTTTTCTTAATCTCAGTGGAGATATTTACTGATAAACAGATACCTACGCAGCATGTTCATGTCGTTCCTAAATGAGCTTTTATCTCTCTCCCCTCACCACAAATCAGATTCTTCTGAGGAGTTCCCAGTTTATTATCCGTTCCCCTATGTAATTACCTTATCAAGCTCCAGCTGTTTTTATTCTCAGAAAGTTTACTCCCTGATATAGAGCTGCCTACCCCCTTCGTAAGTGCAGGTCCTAAATGAGCTTTTTTCTCTGTTCCCTTACCACAATCCAGATTCTTTTGGGGAGTTACCAGTACAGTAACCATACCAGGAAGTACTTAATTTATTAAGCTACTGCTTTTCTTAGTCTCAGTGGTGATATTTACTGATAAACAGCTACGTACGCAGCATGTTCATGTCGTTCATAAATGAGCTTTTATCTCTCTCCCCTCACCACAAATTAGATTCTTCTGAGGAGTTCCAAGTACATTATCCTTTCCCCTGTGTAATTACCTTAACAAGCTCCAGCTGTTTTTATTCTCAGAAGGTTTACTCCCTGATATACAGCTGCCTACCCCCTTCGTAAGTGCAGGTCATAAATCAGCTTCTTTCTCTGTTCCCTCACCACAATCCAGATTCTTTTGGGGAGTTACCAGTACAGTAACCATACCAGGAAGGTCTTAATTTATTAAGCTACTGCTTTTCTTAATCTCAGTGGAGATATTTACTGATAAACAGCTACCTACGCAGCATGTTCATGTCGTTCCTAAATGAGCTTTTATCTCTCTCCCCTCACCACAAATCAGATTCTTCTGAGGAGTTCCCAGTACATTACCCTTTCCCCTGTGTATTTAACTTAACAAGCTCCAGCTGTTTTTATTCTCAGAAGGTTTACTCCCTGATATACAGCTGCCTACCCCCTTCGTAAGTGCAGGTCCTAAATGAGCTTTTTTCTGCATTCCCTCACCAAAATCCAGATTCTTTTTGGGAGTTACCAGTACAGTAACCATACCAGGAATTACTTAATTTATTAAGCTACTGCTTTTCTTAATCTCAGTGGAGATATTTACTGATAAACAGCTACCTACGCAGCATGTTCATGTCGTTCAGAAATGAGATTTTATCTCTCTCCCCTCAACACAATCAGATTCTTCTGAGGAGTTCCCAGTACAATATCCTTTCCCCTGTGTTATTACCTTAATAAGCTCCAGCTGTTTTTATTCTCAGAAGGTTTACTCCATGATATACAGCTGCCTACCCCCTTCGTAAGTGCAGGTCCTAAATGAGCTTTTTTCTCTGTTCCCTCACCACAATCCAGATTCTTTTGGGGAGTTACCAGTACAGTAACCATACCAGGAAGTACTTAATTTATTAAGCTACTGCTTTTCTTAATCTCAGTGGAGATATTTACTGATAAACAGCTACCTACGCCGAATGTTCATGTCGTTCCTAAATGAGCTTTTATCTCTCACCCCTCACCACAAATCAGATTCTTCTGAGGAGTTCCCTGTACATTATCCTTTCCCCTGTGTAATTACCTTAACAAGCTCCAGCTGTTTTTATTCTCAGAAGTTTTACTCCCTGATATACAGCTGCCTACCCCCTTCGTAAGTGCAGGTCCTAATTGAACTTTTTTCTCTGCTCCTTCACCACAATCCAGATTCTTTTGGGGAGTTACCAGTACAGTAACCATACCAGGAAGTACTTAATTTATTAAGCTACGGCTTTTCTTAATCTCAGTGGAGATATTTACTGATAAACAGCTACCTATGCACCATGTTCATGTCGTTTCTAAATGAGCTTTTATCTCTCTCCCCTCACCACAAATCAGATTCTTCTGAGGAGTTCCCAGTGCATTATCCTTT
>NW_025957873.1:0-32837 GCF_023159225.1 Perognathus longimembris pacificus | reverse complement strand
CTACGCACCATGTTCATGTCGTTGTTAAATGAGCTTTTATCTGTCTCCCCTCACCACAAATCAGATTCTTCTGAACAGTTCCCAGTACATTAACCTTTCCCCTGTGTAATTACCTTCACATGCTCCAGCTGTTTTTTCTCAGAAGGTGTATTTCCTGATATACAGCTGCCTACCCCCTTCGTAAGTGCAGGTCCTAAATGAGCTTTTTTCTCTCTTCCCTCACTACAATCCAGATTCTTTTGGGGAGTTACCAGTACAGTAACCATACCAGGAAGTGCTTAATTTATTAAGCTACTGCTTTTGTTAATCTCAGTGGAGATATTTACTGATAAACAGCTACCTACGCAGCATGTTCATGTCGTTCCTAAATGAGCTTTTATCTCTCTCCCCTCACTACAAATCAGATTCTTTTGAGGAGTTCCCAGTACATTATCTATTCCCCTGTGTAATTACCTTAACAAGCTCCAGCTGTTTTTCTTCTCAGAAGGGATACTCCCTGATATACAGCTGCCTACCCCCTTCGAAAGTGCAGGTCCTAAATGAGCTTTTTACTATGTTCTCTCACCACAATCTAGATTCTTTTGGGGAGTTACCAGTACAGTAACCATACCAGGAAGTAATTAATTTATTAAGTTACTGCTTTTCTTAATCTCAGTGGAGATATTTACTGATAAACTGCTACCTATACAGCATTTTCATGTCGTTCCTAAATGAGCTTTTATCTCTCTCCCCTCAACACAAATCAGATTCTTCTGAGGAGTTCCCAGTACATTATCCTTTCCCCTGTGTAATTACCTTAACAAGCTCCAGCTGTTTTTATTCTCAGAAGGGATACTCCCTGATATACAGCGGGGTACGCCCTTCGTAAGGGCAGGTCCTAAATTAGCTTTTTCTCTGTTCCCTCAGCACAATCGAGATTCATTTGGGGAGTTACCAGTACAGTAACCATACCAGGAAGTACTTAATTTATTAAGCTACTGCGTTCCTTAATCTCAGTGGAGATATTTACTGATAAACAGCTACCTACGCAGCATGTTCATGTCGTTCCTAAATGAGCTTTTATCTCTCTCCCCTCACCAAAAATCAGATTCTTCTGAGGAGTTCCCAGTACATTATCCTTTCCCTTGTGTAATTACCTTAACAAGCTCCAGCTGCTTTTATTCTCAGAAGGTTTACTCCCTGATATACAGCTGCCTACCCCTTCGTAAGTGCAGGTCCTAAATGAGATTTTTTCTCTGTTCCCTCACCACAATCCAGATTCTTTTGGGGAGTTACCAGTACAGTAACCATACCAGGAAGTACTTAATTTATTTATTTATTTATTTTAATTTTTTTATTATTAATTGAACATAAAATTTTTTTTTACAAGGTGCTGTGCAAAGAGGGTGTAGTTACATAGTAGGGCAGTGTGTACATTTCTTGTGATATCTTACAACCTATTTTCCCATCCCTTGTCTAGGTCAGGTAGACCTATATACAGTATACAATGTATGAAGCACATATACAGTGTTCACAGACTTGGACTCTACTGTCTCTCCATCTCCCTTTGTTAACAGTCATATATCAGGGAGATCATGCCCCTTTGTTTTCTGTGTTCTAGGCTTGTCTCACTCAACATTATTTGTTCGAGTTCTGACCATTTCCCTGCGAATAATAATATTTCACCATTCCTAATCGCTATGTAGTATTCCATTGTGTATAAGTACCATATTTTTTGGATCCATTCATCTGTGGAGGGGCATCTGAGTTGTTTCCAAATTTTGGCTATTGTGAATTGTGCTGCGATAAACATGGAAGTACAAATGTCCTTTTGATATCTTGGGTTTTGCTGTTTAGCATAGATGCCTAGGAGTGGTATGGCTGGGTCATAGGGTAGGTCTATATTGAGCTTTTTGAGAAACCTCCATACTGTTCTCCAAAGTGGCTGTACTAATTTGCACTCCCACCAACAATGGAGAAGGGTTCCTCTTTCCCCACAGCCCCTCCAGCATTTGTTGTTTCCTGAGTTCAGGGTATAGGCCATTCTAACTGGGGTGAGGTGGTATCTCAGGGTTGTTTTTATTTGCATTTCCTTTACTAGCAGGGATGTTGAGCATTTCCTCATGTGTTTCTTTGCCATTTTTTATCTTCTCTTGTGAAGTCTCTCTTTAGCTCTTTTGCCCATTTCCTAATAGGTTTATTGGGCTTGGAGGGGCTTAGTTTTTTGAGTTCTCTGTAGATGACAGATATCAGGCCTTTGTCTGTTGCTGTGCTGGTAAATATCCTTTCCCATATCGTTGGCTGTCTTTCTATTTTGGTGGCTATGACCTTAGCTGTGCAGAAACTTTTTAATTTGTAGTAGTCCCATTTGTTGAGTCTTTCCCCTATTTGTTGTGCCCCTGGGACTCTATTCAGGAAGTTCCTTCCTGTGCCTATAAGTTCTAGTGTCTTTCCTACTCTGTCCTTCAGTAGTTTCAAGGATTCAGGTCTGATGTTGAGGTCCTTGATCCATTTTGAGTTGATCTTGGTGCATGGTGATAGGCTTGGGTCTACTTTGAGTTTTCTGCATATGGCTGCCCAGTTCTCCCAGCACCAGTAGTTGAAGAGGCTATGTTTATTCCATTGTATGTCTTTAGCTCCTTTGTCGAATATCAGTTGGCTGTAAGAGTGCGGTTTTATTTCTGGGTCTTCAATTCTAATCCACTGGTCTTCCGATCTGTTTTTATACCAATACCATGCTGTTTTTGTTATGATGGCCTTGTAGTAGAGCTTGAAGTCTGGTATGGTGATACCTCCTGCACTATGTTTTTTGCCTAGAATTGCTTTGGCTATTCTAGGTTTTTTGCTGTTCCATATGAATTTATGGATTGGTTTCTCTATTTCAGTGAAGAATGTGGCTGGGATTTTGATAGGTATTGCATTGAATTTGTATAACAATTTGGGCAATATGGCCATTTTCACTATATTGATTCTGCCTACCCATGAGCATGGGAGGTCTTTCCATCTCCTTGTGTCTTCTTTGATTTCCCTTATTAGATTTTTGTAGTTTTCATTGAATAGGTCCGTCACATCCTTGGTTAAGTTGATCCCTAGGTACTTTATTCTTTTTTTGGCTACTGTAAATGGAATTGTTTCCATAATTTCCTTTTCTGTTTGTCTATTGCTGGTGTACAGAAAAGCTGCTGACTTTTGTGGATTGATTTTGTATCCTGCTACTTTGCCAAATTGGTTTATTAGATATAGGAGTTTGGGTACTGAGTTTTTTGGGTCCTTGAGATATAAGATCATGTCGTCTGCGAATAGGGATAACTTGATTTCTTCCTTGCCGATGTGGATCCCCTTGATGTCCTCCTCTTGCCTTATTGCTATGGCTAGGGATTCCAGTCCTATGTTGAACAGAAGTGGGGAGAGTGGGCATCCTTGTCTTGTTCCTGTGTTTAGGGGGAATGATTTAATTTTCTCTCCATTTAATATGATATTAGCAGTTGGTCTGTTGTATATGGCTTTTATTGTTTTGAGGAATGTTCCATCTATTCCTGTTCTCTCCAAAGCTTTTAATAGGTATGGATGTTGTATTTTGTCGAAGGCTTTTTGGGCATCGACTGAGATAACAATGTGATTCTTGATTTTAGTTCTGTTTATGTGGTGAATTACATTGATTGATTTACGGATGTTGAACCATCCTTGTGACTGAGGGATGAAGCCTACTTGGTCATGATGTATGATATTCTTGATCACTTTCTGGATCCTGTTAGCTAATATTTTATTGAGGAGCTTTGCATCTGTGTTCATTAGTGATATTGGTCTGTAGATCTCTTTTTTTTTGGATCTTTGCCTGGTTTGGGGATGAGTATGATATTAGCTTCGTAGAATGAGTTCGGGATTTCTCCCTCCGTTTCTATTTCGCGGAAGAGTTTGAGGAGTATTGGAATTAGCTCCTCACTAAAGGTTTTGTAGAATTCATTGGTGAATCCATCTGGGCCTGGGCTTTTCTTAGTAGGGAGGTTCTTGATTACCTCCTGTATCTCACCGTAAGTTATTGGTTTATTTAGTTGATTTATTTCTTCTTGGTTCAGTTTGGGCAGCTTGTACTTCTCTAAGAATTGATCCATTTCTGTAAAATTATTGTTTTTTGTTGAGTAGAGGTTTTGGAAATAGCTCCTTATGATTGTTTGAATATCGTGTGTACTTGTTGTAATTTTTCCTGTGGAGTCCCTGATTTTACGAATATGAGTCTCTTCTCTTCTTTTTTTTGTGAGTCTTGCAAGGGGTCTGTCAATTTTGTTTATTTTCTCAAAGAACCAGCTTTTAGTCTTATTTATTTGTTGAATGGTCTTTCTATTTTCAATCAGATTTATCTCTTCTTTAATCTTTGTAATCTCTCCCCTCCTAGTCGTTTTAGATTCTGTCATTTCTTGTTTCTCCAGTTGTTTTAGTTTCATCGTGAGGGTATTCACCTGCTCTGCTTCCATTCTTTTAATGTGGGTACTGAGTGCAATGATCTTGCCCCTCAGTACTGCCTTAGCTGTGTCCCATAGGTTTCTTTGTGATGTGTTTTCTTTGTCATTGTGGCTTATGAATTCGTTGATTTCATCTTTAATTTGATCTGTGGCCCAAGTGTTGGATAGCAGCGTGGGGTTTAGCCTCCAAGAGTGTGTATAGGCTCTGTGGTATCCTTTGTTGTTGAGGGTTACCTTTAATCCACTGTGATCAGATATAATACATGGGATGATGTCAATACTTTTGTATTTGCTGAGGTTCTTTGTGTGGGCTATGACGTGGTCTATTTTGGAATATGATCCATGGGCTGCTGAAAAGAAGGTGTATTGGGTCTCTGTAGGGTGGAAGGTTCTATATAGGTCTGTTAGATCCATTTGGGAAATGGTGTTATTTAGGTCCTCAGCTCCCTTACTAATCCTCTGGGTGTTGGATCTGTCTCTTGGAGAGAGAGGAGTATTAAAGTCACCCACTATGATTGTGTTTGCATCTATCTTGCTCTGTAATTCTGTGAGAATTTGCTTGACATATCTCGGGCCTCTTTTGTTCGGTGAGTATACATTTATCACCGTGATGTCTTGATTCTGGATTTTTCCTTGTATTAATATGTAGTGTCCTTCTTTGTCTTTTTGAGTGGACTTTAAAGAGAAATCCAGCTTGTCTGAGATCAGAATGGCTACACCTGCCGTTTTGGTGGGTGCATTTGCTTGGTAGATCTTGCTCCATCCTTTCATTCGAAGCCTGTTTTTGTTCCTTGCTGTAAGGTGGGTCTCTTGTAGACAGCAGATGTCAACTTTTTGTTTGCGGATCCATTCTGCCAGACTGCTCCTCTTGATCGGGGAGTTTAAGCCATTTATATTTAAAGAGATCAAGGATAAGGGTGTTTTTTCTCCTTCCATTTTCTTGTTGGGCTGTTTTATCCTGTTTTTTTTTTTCTTCTTGTCTTTAGTGAGCTGGTCTTTCTGCTGGACTTTGGCTATTGAAGTTTCTTTCTGATTCTGTCTGTGTGTCTTTTACGATCTCTGTTGTGTGGGCTTCCCCTCTTAATATTCGCTGTAGGGCTGGTTTTTTATTCACATACTCCTTTAGCTCCTCTTTGGTGTGGAAAGATCTGGTTCTCCCTTCGAATGTGAACTCCAGTTTTGCTGGATATTTGATCCGAGGTTGTAAATTGTTATTCTGAAGTACTTGGATGGTGTTCTTCCACTCACTTCGAGCTTGGTAAGTTTGTGTGGATAAGTCGGATGTTATTCGCATCCTCTTCCCATTGAAAAAAGTTTCCTTCTTCGCTTTGGCTGAATTCAGAATTTGCTCTTTAATCTTGAGGTCTGTAGTCTTGAATATTATGTGCCTTGGGGTGGTTTTCCTGGGGTCTGGCCTGCCAGGTGTCCTATAGGCTTCGGTTACCTGGATGGGGTCCCCTGTGAGATTGGGGGAGTTTTCTGCAATAACTTTATTGAGAACATGATTAAGCCCTCTGCTCTGATATTCAGCTCCTTCTTCTATTCCAATTATGTGCAGATTATATCTCTTGTCTTTGTCCATTAGTTCCTGGATTAATCTTCCCTGAAGCTTCACCATTTCTTGGAGTGTGGTCATTTTCTGGTTGTAGTCAGCTGCTTCATCGTCCAGGCGAGAGATTCTGGATTCCATATGGTCCACTCTTTGTGTTATGGTTTCAATTGCGGAGTTTATAGATGTCAGAGAGCTATTCATGGTTGTCATATCAGCTCTGATCGTGGAAATTTCTTCCTTTAAAGAGTTGTATTTTAAATCTATTTTTTCATGCATTTCAATTCTCAGGGTGTGGAGATTTTCTTTAAAGGCGGCTTGCATTGAATCCATATTTGCTTCCATTTCTTTAAACGAGGCTTGCATTGTATCCAGTTTTGCTTCCATTTCTTTCTTGGCTTCCTGGGTGTCCTTCCAGATTTCTGCTCTAAACTCCTGGAATTGTTTTCTGATTTCATTTCTGACGGTTTCGATCATTCCTGTTAACATGTCCTCATTTGCTTTTTTATTCTCCATCTCCTCTTCAGTCGTGCTGCTTTTTGGAGCTGGCCAGTTGGCTTGTCCTTTGATGAACTGAGTTATGATTCTTTGTGATTTGCGCATCTGGAGGTCTGTGTAGATCTTCCCTCCCTTCTGTGTAGGCGTGTCTATGGCAGCAGGTGCTGTCGCTGTGGCCCCGCCCACCAGTGCAGGGCACGCCTACCAGAGCGGGCGCTTTCGCCGGGGCCCTGCCCTCCTGTGCATTGTGAGTCCCCTACAACAGGCACTTTAGTGGGGTCTGCCTCCCAGAGCGAGCCCCGGGTTGTTGGGTTGTGCTTGCGCCCTCCCGCGAGTCCGTTGGGGGGGGAGGCAGTATGTGTGGGGCCCAGTGGGATCAACTGTCCGGGTGTGGCTTGGCACCCTCAGACCTCGCCTCCGCTGTGAGGAGGGGGAACGAGATCAGGCTCAGGTGACCCTGCTGGGCTGGTATTGCCCACCAGCGCCTGTGATTTTAGTTGTAAGAGTCCGCAAGGTCTAGGCGCCTCGGGTGGGGCTTGTCCTGCCGGCCGTCCCCGGCCCCTGTTGGGAAGGGGACGGGGCCGGGTCTGCCAGTTCAGGAACCTTTGGGGGCTTGGGGCTGTTCCGCCCTTCCCCTGCTAGACTGGCTTCCCAGCGCCTGATGGGAGCTTCCCGCCTGATTTGGGGGTCCTTTGTTCCCACGGGAGTGGGGAGGGGGAGGGAGAGAGATATAGCTTCTTTTTCGGGCTTGGGTCTCCCGTTGGGGGAAGGGGTTATGGGGGACTCACTTTTGCTGCTTTGTGTGTGTGTCCCGCGCCGCCGTTGGCCCTTCAGGGGTTGGCAAAGTGTCGTGGTGGCTTCCCCCGTTCCCTCTTTCTGCCTCGCTGGGTTCCCTTGTCCGAATCCGGTGTGGACCCGAACTTCTCGTCGCTGCCGGGTGTGTCTTGGTCGGCAACCTGCTTTGTGTCCGTGGGGTCTCCCGAAATATGGATTCTGCGCTCCTGGCAACCTGTCTGCCGATCGCCGGGTTTCCCTTTCCCAGCATGACCCTGTTTGGGCCAGGGTCGGCTGGTGGGGGGAGGGTGCCCCTATGAATCTCCAGCTCCGAGTAGGTTTTCGGTTCTTCTTTTTTGCTCCTTTTTGTTTTCCTGCGTTTCTCCACTGCTTCTGGATGCTGGTTTTGATGGGTTCTTGGTGGAGTGTTGGGTGTTGGAGTTCCCAGCTCGCTATTCAGTTGGTGCGAGTCGGGGTGTCTCCCTATTGTTTCAGCGCCATCTTTCTCCTCTCCAGTACTTAATTTATTAAGCTACTGCTTTTCTTAATCTCAGTGGACACATTTAATGATAAACGGCTACATACGCAGCATGTTCATGTCGTTCCTAAATGAGCTTTTATCTCTCTCCCCTCACCAAAAATCAGATTCTTCTGAGGAGTTCCCAGTACATTATCGTTTCCCCTGTGTAATTATCTTAAGAAGCTCCAGCTGTTTTTATTCTCCGAAGGTTTACTCCCTGATATACAGCTGCCTACCCCCTTCGTAAGTGCAGGTCCTAAATGAGCTTTTTTCTCTGTTCCCTCACCACAATCCAGATTCTTTTGGGGAGTTACCAGTACAGTAACCATACCAGGAAGTACTTAATTTATTAAGCTACTGCTTTTCTTAATCTCATTGGAGATATTTACTGATAAACAGCTACCTATGCCGCATTTTCATGTCGTTCCTAAATGAGCTTTTATCTCTCTCCCCTCACCACCAATCAGATTCTTCTGAGGAGTTCCCAGTACATTATCCTTTCCCCTGTGTAATTACCTTAACAAGCTCCAGCTGTTTTTATTCTCAGAAGGTTTACTCCCTGATATACAGCTGCCTACCCCTTTCGTAAGTGCAGGTCCTAAATGAGCATTTTTTCTGTTCCCTCACCACAATCCAGATTATTTTGGGGAGTAAACAGTACAGTAACCATACCAGGAAGTACTTAATTTATTAAGCTACTGCTTTTCTTAATCTCAGTGGAGATATTTACTGATAAACTGCTACCTACGCAGCATGTTCATGTCCTTCCTAAATGAGCTTTTATCTCTCTCCCCTCAACACAAATCAGATTATTCTGAGGAGTTCCCAGTACATTATCCTTTCCCCTGTATAATTACGTTAACAAGCTCCAGCTGTTTTTATTCTCAGAAGGGATACTCCCTGATATACAGCTGCCTACCCCCTCTGTAAGTGCAGGTCCTAAATGAGCTTTTTTCTCTCTTCCCTCACCACAATCCAGATTCTTTTGGGGAGTTACCAGTAAAGTCACCATACCAGGAAGTACGTAATTTATTAACCAACTGCTTTTCTTAATCTCAGTGGACATATTTACTGATAAAGAGCTACCTACGCAGCATGTTCATGTTGTTCCTAAATGAGCTTTTATCTCTCTCCCCTCACCACAAATCAGATTCTTCTGAGGAGTTCCCAGTACATTATCCTTTCCCCTGTGTAATTACCTTAACAAGCTCAAGCTGTTTTTATTCTCAGAAGGTTTACTCCCTGATATACAGCTGCCTACCCCCTTCATAAGTGCAGGTCCTAAATGAGCTTTTTTCTCTGTTCCCTCACCACAATCCAGTTTCTATTGGGGAGTTACCAGTACAGTCACCATACCAGGAAGTAGTTAATTTATTAAGCTACTGCTTTTCTTAATCTCAGTGTAGACATTTACTGATAAACAGCTACCTACGCAGCATGTTCATGTCGTTCTTAAATGAGCTTTTATCTATCTCCCTCACCACAAATCAGATTCTTCTGAGGAGTTCCCAGTACCTTATCCTTTCCCCTGTGTAATTACCTTAACAAGCTCCAGCTGTTTATATTCTCAGAAGTTTTGCTCCCTGATATACAGCTGCCAACCCCCTTCGTAAGTGCCGGTCCTAAATGATCTTTTTTCTCTGTTCCCTCACCACAATCCAGATTCTTTTGGGGAGTTACCAGTACAGTAACCATACCAGGAAGTACTTAATTTATTAAGCTACTGCTTTTCTTTATCTCAGTGGAGATATTTACTGATAAACAGCTAACTACGCAGCAGGTTCATGTCGTTCCTAAATGAGCTTTTATCTCTCTCCCCTCACCACAAATCAGATTCTTCTGAGGAGTTCACAGTACATTATCCTTTCCCCTGTGTAATTACCTTAACTATCTCCAGCTGTTTTTATTATCAGAAGGTTTACTCCCTGATATACAGCTGACTACACCCTTCGTAAGTGCAGGTCCTAAATGAGCTTTTTTCTCTGTTCCCTCACCACAATCCATATTCTTTTGGGGAGTTAACAGTAAAGTAACCATACCAGGAAGTTCTTAATTTTTTAAGATACTGCTTTTCTTAATCTCAGTGGAGATATTTACTGATAAACAGCTACCTATGCAGCATTTTCATGTCGTTCCTAAATGAGCTTTTATCTCTCTCATCTCACCACAAATCAGATTCTTCTGAGGAATTCCCTTTACATTATCCTTTACCCAGTAATTACCTTAACAAGGTCCAGCTGTTTTTATTCTCAGAAGGGATACTCCCTGATATACAGCTGCCTACCCCTTTGTAAGTGCAGGCCATAAATGAGATTTTTTCTCTGTTCCCTCACCACAATCCAGATTCTTTTGGGGAGTTACCAGTACAGTAACCATACCAAGAAGTACTTAATTTATTAAGCTACTGCTTTTCTTAATATCAGTGGAGATATTTACTGATAAACAGCTACTTACGCAGCATGTTCATGTCGTTCCTAAATGAGCTTTTATCTCTCTCCCCTCACCGCATATCAGATTCTTCTGAGGAGTTCCCAGTACATTATCCTTTCCCCTGTGTAATTACCTTAACAAGCTCCAGCTGTTTTTATTCTCAGAAGGTTTACTCCCTGATATACAGCTGCCTACCCACTTCGTAAGTACAGGTCATAATTGAGCTTTTTTCTCTGTTCCCTCACCACAATCCAGATACTTTTGGGGAGTTACCAGTCAGTAACCATACCAGGAAGTACTTAATTTATTAAGCGACTGCTTTTCTTAATCTCAGTGGAGATATTTACTGATAAACAGCTACCCATGCAGCATTTTCATGTCGTTACCTAATGAGCTTTTATCTCTCTCCCCTCACCACGAATCAGATTCTTCTGAGGAGTTCCCAGTACATTAACCTTTCCCCTGTGTAATTACCTTAACATGCTCCAGCTGTTTTTATTCTCAGAAGGGATACTAACTGATATACAGCTGCCTACCCCCTTCGTAAGTGCAGGTCCTAAATGAGCTTTTTTCTTTGTTCCCTCACCACAATCCAGATTCTTTGGGGAGTTACCACTACAGTAACCATACCAGGAAGTACTTAAATTATTAAGCTACAGCTTTTCTTAATCTCAGTTGAGATATTTACTGATAAACAGCTACCTTTGCAGCATGTGCATGTCCTTCCTAAATGAGCTTCTATCTCTCTCCCCTCACCACAAATCAGATTCTTCTGAGGAGTTCCCAGTACATTATCCTTTCCCCAGTGTAATTACCTTAACAAGCTACAGCTGCTTTTATTCTCAGAAGGGATACTCCCTGATATACACCTGCCTAACCCCTTCGTAAGTGCAGGTCTTAAATGAGCTTTTTTCTCTGGTCCCTCACCACAATCCAGATTCTTTTGGGGAGTTACCAGTGCAGTAACCATACCAGGAAGTACTTAATTTATTAAGCTACTGCTTTTCTTAATCTCAGTGGACATATTTACTGATAAATAGCTACCTACGCAGCATGTTCATGTCGTTCCTAAATGAGCTTTTATCTCTCTCCCCTCACCACAAATCAGATTCTTCTGAAGTGTTCCCAGTACATTATCCTTTCCCCTGTGTAATTACCTTAACAAGCTCCAGCTGTTTTTATTCTCAGAAGGGATACTCCCTGATATACAGCTGCCTACCCCCTTCGTAAGTGCAGGTCCTAAATGAGCTTTTTTCTCTGTTCCCTCACCACAATCCAGATTCTTTTGGGGAGTTACCAGTACCGTAACCATACCAGGAAGTACTTAATTTATATTTATTTATTTTAATTTTTTTATTATTAATTGAACATAAAAATTATTTTTTACAAGGTGCTTTGCAAAGAGGGTGTAGTTACATAGTAGGGCAATGTGTACATTTCTTGTGATATCTTACAACCTGTTTTCCCATCCCTTGTCTAGGTCAGGTAGACCTATATACAGTATACAATGTATCAAGCACATATACAGTGTTCACAGACTTGGTCTCTACTGTCTCTCCATCTCCCTTTGTTAACAGTCATATATCAGGGAGATCATGCCCCTTTGTTTTCTGTGTTCTAGGCTTGTCTCACTCAACATTATTTGTTCGAGTTCTGACCATTTCCCTGCGAATAACAATATTTCACCGTTCCTAATCGCTATGTAGTATTCCATTGTGTATAAGTACCATATTTTTTGGATCCATTCATCTGTGGAGGGGCATCTGAGTTGTTTCCAAATTTTGGCTATTGTGAATTGTGCTGCGATAAACATGGAAGTACAAATGTCCTTTTGATATCTTGGGTTTTGCTGTTTAGCATAGATGCCTAGGAGTGGTATGGCTGGGTCATAGGGTAGGTCTATATTGAGCTTTTTGAGAAACCTCCATACTGTTCTCCAAAGTGGCTGTACTAATTTGCACTCCCACCAACAATGGAGAAGGGTTCCTCTTTCCCCACAGCCCCTCCAGCATTTGTTGTTTCCTGAGTTCAGAGTATAGGCCATTCTAACTGGGGTGAGGTGGTATCTCAGGGTTGTTTTTATTTGCATTTCCTTTACTAGCAGGGATGTTGAGCATTTCCTCATGTGTTTCTTTGCCATTTTTTTATCTTCTCTTGTGAAGTCTCTCTTTAGCTCTTTTGCCCATTTCCTAATAGGTTTATTGGGCTTGGAGGGGCTTAGTTTTTTGAGTTCTCTGTAGATGACAGATATCAGGCCTTTGTCTGTTGCTGTGCTGGTAAATATCCTTTCCCATATCGTTGGCTGTCTTTCTATTTTGGTGGCTATGACCTTAGCTGTGCAGAAACTTTTTAATTTGTAGTAGTCCCATTTGTTGAGTCTTTCCCCTATTTGTTGTGCCCCTGGGACTCTATTCAGGAAGTTCCTTCCTGTGCCTATAAGTTCTAGTGTCTTTCCTACTCTGTCCTTCAGTAGTTTCAAGGATTCAGGTCTGATGTTGAGGTCCTTGATCCATTTTGAGTTGATCTTGGTGCATGGTGATAGGCTTGGGTCTACTTTGAGTTTTCTGCATATGGCTGCCCAGTTCTCCCAGCACCAGTAGTTGAAGAGGCTATGTTTATTCCATTGTATGTCTTTAGCTCCTTTGTCGAATATCAGTTGGCTGTAAGAGTGCGGTTTTATTTCTGGGTCTTCAATTCTAATCCACTGGTCTTCCGATCTGTTTTTATACCAATACCATGCTGTTTTTGTTATGATGGCCTTGTAGTAGAGCTTGAAGTCTGGTATGGTGATACCTCCTGCACTATGTTTTTTGCCTAGAATTGCTTTGGCTATTCTAGGTTTTTTGCTGTTCCATATGAATTTATGGATTGGTTTCTCTATTTCAGTGAAGAATGTGGCTGGGATTTTGATAGGTATTGCATTGAATTTGTATAACAATTTGGGCAATATGGCCATTTTCACTATATTGATTCTGCCTACCCATGAGCATGGGAGGTCTTTCCATCTCCTTGTGTCTTCTTTGATTTCCCTTATTAGATTTTTGTAGTTTTCATTGAATAGGTCCGTCACATCCTTGGTTAAGTTGATCCCTAGGTACTTTATTCTTTTTTTGGCTACTGTAAATGGAATTGTTTCCATAATTTCCTTTTCTGTTTGTCTATTGCTGGTGTACAGAAAAGCTGCTGACTTTTGTGGATTGATTTTGTATCCTGCTACTTTGCCAAATTGGTTTATTAGATGTAGGAGTTTGGGTACTGAATTTTTTGGGTCCTTGAGATATAAGATCATGTCGTCTGCGAATAGGGATAACTTGATTTCTTCCTTGCCGATGTGGATCCCTTTGATGTCCTCCTCTTGCCTTATTGCTATGGCAAGGGATTCCAGTACTATGTTGAACAGAAGTGGGGAGAGTGGGCATCCTTGTCTTGTTCCTGTGTTTAGGGGGAATGATTTAAGTTTCTCTCCATTTAATATGATATTAGCAGTTGGTCTGTTGTATATGGCTTTTATTGTTTTGAGGAATGTTCCATCTATTCCTGTTCTCTCCAAAGCTTTTAATAGGTATGGATGTTGTATTTTGTCGAAGGCTTTTTGGGCATCGACTGAGATAACAATGTGATTCTTGATTTTAGTTCTGTTTATGTGGTGAATTACATTGATTGATTTACGGATGTTGAACCATCCTTGTGACTGAGGGATGAAGCCTACTTGGTCATGATGTATGATATTCTTGATCACTTTCTGGATCCTGTTAGCTAATATTTTATTGAGGAGCTTTGCATCTGTGTTCATTAGTGATATTGGTCTGTAGTTCTCTTTTTTTGTTGGATCTTTGCCTGGTTTGGGGATGAGTATGATATTAGCTTCGTAGAATGAGTTCGGGATTTCTCCCTCCGTTTCTATTTCGCGGAAGAGCTTGAGGAGTATTGGAATTAGCTCCTCACTAAAGGTTTTGTAGAATTCATTGGTGAATCCATCTGGGCCTGGGCTTTTCTTAGTAGGGAGGTTCTTGATTACCTCCTGTATCTCACCGTAAGTTATTGGTTTATTTAGTTGATTTATTTCTTCTTGGTTCAGTTTGGGCAGCTTGTACTTCTCTAAGAATTGATCCATTTCTGTAAAATTATTGTTTTTTGTTGAGTAGAGGTTTTGGAAATAGCTCCTTATGATTGTTTGAATATCGTGTGTACTTGTTGTAATTTTTCCTGTGGAGTCCCTGATTTTACGAATATGAGTCTCTTCTCTTCTTTTTTTTGTGAGTCTTGCAAGGGGTCTGTCAATTTTGTTTATTTTCTCAAAGAACCAGCTTTTAGTCTTATTTATTTGTTGAATGGTCTTTCTATTTTCAATCAGATTTATCTCTTCTTTAATCTTTGTAATCTCTCCCCTCCTAGTCGTTTTAGATTCTGTCATTTCTTGTTTCTCCAGTTGTTTTAGTTTCATCGTGAGGGTATTCACCTGCTCTGCTTCCATTCTTTTAATGTGGGTACTGAGTGCAATGATCTTGCCCCTCAGTACTGCCTTAGCTGTGTCCCATAGGTTTCTTTGTGATGTGTTTTCTTTGTCATTGTGGCTTATGAATTCGTTGATTTCATCTTTAATTTGATCTGTGGCCCAAGTGTTGGATAGCAGCGTGGGGTTTAGCCTCCAAGAGTGTGTATAGGCTCTGTGGTATCCTTTGTTGTTGAGGGTTACCTTTAATCCACTGTGATCAGATATAATACATGGGATGATGTCAATACTTTTGTATTTGCTGAGGTTCTTTGTGTGGGCTATGACGTGGTCTATTTTGGAATATGATCCATGGGCTGCTGAAAAGAAGGTGTATTGGGTCTCTGTAGGGTGGAAGGTTCTATATAGGTCTGTTAGATCCATTTGGGAAATGGTGTTATTTAGGTCCTCAGCTCCCTTACTAATCCTCTGGGTGTTGGATCTGTCTCTTGGAGAGAGAGGAGTATTAAAGTCACCCACTATGATTGTGTTTGCATCTATCTTGCTCTGTAATTCTGTGAGAATTTGCTTGACATATCTCGGGCCTCTTTTGTTCGGTGAGTATACATTTATCACCGTGATGTCTTGATTCTGGATTTTTCCTTGTATTAATATGTAGTGTCCTTCTTTGTCTTTTTGAGTGGACTTTAAAGAGAAATCCAGCTTGTCTGAGATCAGAATGGCTACACCTGCCGTTTTGGTGGGTGCATTTGCTTGGTAGATCTTGCTCCATCCTTTCATTCGAAGCCTGTTTTTGTCCCTTGCTGTAAGGTGGGTCTCTTGTAGACAGCAGATGTCAACTTTTTGTTTGCGGATCCATTCTGCCAGTCTGCTCCTCTTGATCGGGGAGTTTAAGCCATTTATATTTAAAGAGATCAAGGATAAGGGTGTTTTTTCTCCTTCCATTTTCTTGTTGGGCTGTTTTTTCCTGTTTTTTTTTTTCTTCTTGTCTTTAGTGAGCTGGTCTTTCTGCTGGACTTTGGCTATTGAAGTTTCTTTCTGATTCTGTCTGTGTGTCTTTTACGATCTCTGTTGTGTGGGCTTCCCCTCTTAATATTCGCTGTAGGGCTGGTTTTTTATTCACATACTCCTTTAGCTCCTCTTTGGTGTGGAAAGATCTGGTTCTCCCTTCGAATGTGAACTCCAGTTTCGCTGGATATTTGATCCGAGGTTGTAAATTGTTATTCTGAAGTACTTGGATGGTGTTCTTCCACTCACTTCGAGCTTGGTAAGTTTGTGTGGATAAGTCGGATGTTATTCGAATCCTCTTCCCATTGAAAAAAGTTTCCTTCTTCGCTTTGGCTGAATTCAGAATTTGCTCTTTAATCTTGAGGTCTGTAGTCTTGAATATTATGTGCCTTGGGGTGGTTTTCCTGGGGTCTGGCCTGCCAGGTGTCCTATAGGCTTCGGTTACCTGGATGGGGTCCCCTGTGAGATTGGGGGAGTTTTCTGCAATAACTTTATTGAGAACATGATTAAGCCCTCTGCTCTGATATTCGGCTCCTTCTTCTATTCCAATTATGCGCAGATTATATCTCTTGTCTTTGTCCATTAGTTCCTGGATTAATCTTCCCTGAAGCTTCACCTTTTCTTGGAGTGTGGTCATTTTCTGGTTGTTGTCAGCTGCTTCATCGTCCAGGCGAGAGATTCTGGATTCCATATGGTCCACTCTTTGTGTTATGGTTTCAATTGCGGAGTTTATGGATGTCAGAGAGCTATTCATGGTTGTCATATCAGCTCTGATCGTGGAAATTTCTTCCTTTAAAGAGTTGTATTTTAAATCTATTTTTTCATGCATTTCAATTCTCAGGGTGTGGAGATTTTCTTTAAAGGCGGCTTGCATTGTATCCATTTTTGCTTCCATTTCTTTAAACGAGGCTTGCATTGTATCCAGTTTTGCTTCCATTTCTTTCTTGGCTTCCTGGGTGTCCTTCCAGATTTCTGCTCTAAACTCCTGGAATTGTTTTCTGATTTCATTTCTGACGGTTTCGATCATTCCTGTTAACATGTCCTCATTTGCTTTTTTATTCTCCATCTCCTCTTCAGTCGTGCTGCTTTTTGGAGCTGGCGAGTTGGCTTGTCCTTTGATGAACTGAGTTATGATTCTTTGTGATTTGCGCATCTGGAGGTCTGTGTAGATCTTCCCTCCCTTCTGTGTAGGCGTGTCTATGGCAGCAGGTGCTGTCGCTGTGGCCCCGCCCACCAGTGCAGGGCACGCCTACCAGAGCGGGCGCTTTCGCTGGGGCCCTGCCCTCCTGTGCACTGTGAGTCCCCTACAACAGGCACTTTAGTGGGGTCTGCCTCCCAGAGCGAGCCCTGGGTTGTTGGGTTGTGCTTGCGCCCTCCTGCGAGTCCGTTGGGGGGGGAGGCAGTATGTGTGGGGCCCAGTGGGATCAACTGTCTGGGTGTGGCTTGGCACCCTCAGACCTCGCCTCCGCTGCGAGGAGGGGGAACGAGATCAGGCTCAGGTGACCCTGCTGGGCTGGTATTGCCCACCAGCGCCTGTGATTTTAGTTGTAAGAGTCCTCAAGGTCTAGGCGCCTCGGGAGGGGCTTGCCCTGCCGGCCGTCCCCCGCCCCTGTTGGGAAGGGGACGGGGCCGGTTCTGCCAGTTCAGGAACCTTTGGGGGCTTGGGGCTGTTCCGCCCTTCCCCTGCTAGACTGGCTTCCCAGCGCCTGATGGGAGCTTCCCGCCTGATTTGGGGGTCCTTTGTTCCCACGGGAGTGGGGAGGAGGAGGGAGAGAGATATACCTTCTTTGTCGGGCTTGGGTCTCCCATTGGGGGAAGGGGTTATGGGGGACTCACTTTTGCTGCTTTGTGTGTGTGTCCCGCGCCGCCGTTGGCCCTTCAGGGGTTGGCAAAGTGTCGTGGTGGCTTCCCCCGTTCCCTCTTTCTGCCTCGCTGGGTTCCCTTGTCCGAATCCGGTGTGGACCCGAACTTCTCGTCGCTGCCGGGTGTGTCTTGGTCCGCACCCTGCTTTGTGTCCGTGGGGTCTCCCGCTATATGGATTCTGCGCTCCTGGCAACCAGTCTGCCGATCGCCGGGTTTCCCTTTCCCAGCCTGACCCTGTTTGGGCCAGGGTCGGCTGGTGGGGGGAGGGTGCCCCTATGAATCTCCAGCTCCGTGTAGGTTTTCGGTTCTTCTTTTTTGCTCCTTTTTGTTTTCCTGCGTTTCTCCACTGCTTCTGGATGCTGGTTTTGCTGGGTTCTTGGTGGAGTGTTGGGTGTTGGAGTTCCCAGCTCGCTATTCAGTTGGTGTGAGTCGGGGTGTCTCCCTATTGTTTCAGCGCCATCTTTCTCCTCTCCAGTACTTAATTTATTAAGCTACTGCTTTTCTTAATATCAGTGGAGGTATTTACTGATAAACAGCTACCTATGTAGCATTTTCATGTCGTTCCTAAATGAGCTTTTATCTCTCTCCCCTCACCACAAATCAGATTTTTCTGAGGAGTTCCCAGTACATTATCCTTTCCCCTGTGTAATTACCGTAACAAGCTCCAGCAGTTTTTATTCTCAGAAGGTTTAATCCCTGATATACAGCTGCCTACACCATTCGTAAGTGCAGGTCCTAAATGAGCTTTTATATCTGTTCCCTCACCACAATCCAGATACTTTTGGGGAGTTACCAGTACAGTCACCATACCAGGAAGTACTTAATTTATTAACCTACTGCTTTTCTTAATCTCAGTGGACATATTTACTGATAAACAGCTACCTACGCAGCATGTTCATGTCGTTCCTAAATGAGCTTTATCTCTCTCCCCTCACCACAAATCAGATTCTTCTGAGGAGTTCCCAGTACATTATCCTTTCCCCTGTGTAAGTACCTTAACAAATTCCAGCTGTTTTTATTCTCAGAAGGTTTACTCCCAGATATACAGCTGAATACCCCCTTCGTAAGTGCTGGTCCTAAATGAGCTTATTTCTCTGTTCCCTCACCACAATCCAGATTCATTGGGGGAGTTACCAGTACAGTAACCATACCAGGAAGAACTTAATTTATTAAGCTACTGCTTTTCTTAATCTCAGTGGACACATTTACTGATAAACGGCTACCTACGCAGCATGTTCATGTCGTTCCTAAATGAGCTATTATCTCTCTCCCCTCACCACAAATCAGATTCTTCTGAGGAGTTCCCAGTACATTATCGTTTCCCCTGTGTAATTATCTTAAGAAGCTCCAGCTGTTTTTATTCTCCGAAGCTTTACTCCCTGATATACAGCTGCCTACCACGTTCGTAAGTGCAGGTCCTAAATGAGATTTTTTCTCTGTTCCCTCACCACAATCCAGATTCTTTTGGGGAGTTACCAGTACAGTAACCATACCAGGAAGTACTTAATTTATTAAGCTACTGCTTTTCTTATTCTCATTGGAGATATTTACTGATAAACAGCTACCTATGCCGCATTTTCATGTCGTTCCTAAATGAGCTTTTATCGCTCTCCCCTCACCACGAATCAGATTCTTCTGAGGAGTTCCCAGTACATTATCCTTTCCCCTGTGTAATTACCTTAACAAGCTCCAGCTGTTTTTATTCTCAGAAGGTTTACTCCCAGATATACAGCTGCCTACCCCCTTCGTAAGGGCAGGTCCTAAATGAGCATTTTTTCTGTTCCCTCACCACAATCCAGATTCTTTTGGGAGTTAACAGTACAGTAACAATACCAGGAAGTACGTAATTTATTAAGCTACTGCTTTTCTTAATCTCAGTGGAGATATTTACTGATAAACAGCTACCTACGCAGCATGTTCATGTCGTTCCTAAATGAGCTTTTATCTCTCTCCCCTCACCACAAATCAGATTCTTCTGAGGAGTTCCCTGTACAGTATCCTTTCCCCTGTGTAATTACCTTAACAAGCTCCAGCTGTTTTTATTCTCAGAAGGTTTACTCCCTGATATACAGCTGCCTACCCTCTTCGTAAGTGCAGGTCCTAAATGAGCTTTTTTCTATGTTCCCTCACCACAATCCATATTTTTTTTTCGGAGTTACCAATACAGTAACCATACCAGGAAGTACTTAATTTATTAAGCTACTGCTTTTCTTAATCTCAGTGTAGACATTTACTGATAAACAGCTACCTACGCAGCATGTTCATGTCGTTTTTAAATGAGCTTTTGTCTATCTCCCTCACCACAAATCAGATTCTTCTGAGGAGTTCCCAGTACCTTATCCTTTCCCCTGTGTAATTACCTTAACAAGCTCCAGCTGTTTATATTCTCAGAAGTATTGCTCCCTGATATACAGCTGCCAACCCCCTTCGTAAGTGCAGGTCCTAAATGAGCTTTTTTCTCTGTTCCCTCACCACAATCCAGATTCTTTTGGGAGTTACCAGTACAGTAACCATACCATGAAGTACTTAATTTATTAAGCTACTGCTTTTCTTAATCGCAGTGGAGATATTTACTGATAAACAGCTACCTATGCAGCATTTTCATGTCGTTCCTAAATGAGCTTTTATGTCTCTCCCCTCACCACAAATCAGATTCTACTGAGGAGTTCCCAGTACATTATCCTTTCTCCTGTGTAATTACCTTAACAAGCTCCAACTGTTTTTATTCTCAGAAGGGATACTCCCTGATATACAGCTGCCTACCCCCTTCGTAAGTGCAGGTCTTAAATGAGCTTTTTTCTCTGTTCCCTCACCACAATCCAGATTCTTTTTGGGAGTTACCAGTACAGTAACCATACCAGGAAATACTTAATTTATTAAGCTACTGCTTTTCTTAATCTCAGTGGAGATATTTTCTGATAAACAGCTACCTACGCAGCATGTTCATGTCGTTCTTAAATGAGTTTTATCTCTCTCCCCTCACCACAAATCAGATTCTTCTGAGGAGTTCCCAGTACATTATCCTTTCCCCTGTGTAACTGCCTTAACTAGCTCCAGCTGTTTTTATTATCAGAAGGTTTACTCCCTGATACACAGCTGCCTACCCCCTTCGTAAATGCAGGTCCTAAATGAGCTTTTTTCTCTGTTCCCTCACCACAATCCATATTCTTTTGGGGAGTTAACAGTAAAGTAACCATACCAGGAAGTTCTTAATTTTTTAAGATACTGCTTTTCTTAATCTCAGTGGAGATACTTACTGATAAACAGCTACCTATGCAGCATTTTCATGTCGTTCCTAAATGAGCTTTTATCTCTCTCATCTCACCACAAATCAAATTCTTCTGAGGAGTTCCCTTTACATTATCCTTTACCCAGTGTAATGACCTTAACCAGCTCCAGCAGTTTTTATTCTCAGAGGGTTTACTCCCTGAAATACAGCTGCCTACCCCCTTCGTAAGTGCAGGTCCTAAATGAGCTTTTTTCTGTGTTCCCTCACCACAATCCAGATTCTTTTGGGGAGTTACCAGTACAGTAACCATACCAGGAAGTACTTAATTTATTTATTTATTTATTTTAATTTTTTTATTATTAATTGAACATAAATTTTTTTTTACAAGGTGCTGTGCAAAGAGGGTGTAGTTACCTAGTAGGGCAGTGTGTACATTTCTTGTGATATCTTACAACCTGTTTTCCCATCCCTTGTCTAGGTCAGGTAGACCTATATACAGTATACAATGTATCAAGCACATATACAGTGTTCACAGACTTGGTCTCTACTGTCTCTCCATCTCCCTTTGTTAACAGTCATATATCAGGGAGATCATGCCCCTTTGTTTTCTGTGTTCTAGGCTTGTCTCACTCAACATTATTTGTTCGAGTTCTGACCATTTCCCTGCGAATAACAATATTTCACCATTCCTAATCGCTATGTAGTATTCCATTGTGTATAAGTACCATATTTTTTGGATCCATTCATCTGTGGAGGGGCATCTGAGTTTTTTCCAAATTTTGGCTATTGTGAATTGTGCTGCGATAAACATGGAAGTACAAATGTCCTTTTGATATCTTGGGTTTTGCTGTTTAGCATAGATGCCTAGGAGTGGTATGGCTGGGTCATAGGTTAGGTCTATATTGAGCTTTTTGAGAAACCTCCATACTGTTCTCCAAAGTGGCTGTACTAATTTGCACTCCCACCAACAATGGAGAAGGGTTCCTCTTTCCCCACAGCCCCTCCAGCATTTGTTGTTTCCTGAGTTCAGAGTATAGGCCATTCTAACTGGGGTGAGGTGGTATCTCAGGGTTGTTTTTATTTGCATTTCCTTTACTAGCAGGGATGTTGAGCATTTCCTCATGTGTTTCTTTGCCATTTTTTTATCTTCTCTTGTGAAGTCTCTCTTTAGCTCTTTTGCCCATTTCCTAATAGGTTTATTGGGCTTGGAGGGGCTTAGTTTTTTGAGTTCTCTGTAGATGACAGATATCAGGCCTTTGTCTGTTGCTGTGCTGGTAAATATCCTTTCCCATATCGTTGGCTGTCTTTCTATTTTGGTGGCTATGACCTTAGCTGTGCAGAAACTTTTTAATTTGTAGTAGTCCCATTTGTTGAGTCTTTCCCCTATTTGTTGTGCCCCTGGGACTCTATTCAGGAAGTTCCTTCCTGTGCCTATAAGTTCTAGTGTCTTTCCTACTCTGTCCTTCAGTAGTTTCAAGGATTCAGGTCTGATGTTGAGGTCCTTGATCCATTTTGAGTTGATCTTGGTGCATGGTGATAGGCTTGGGTCTACTTTGAGTTTTCTGCATATGGCTGCCCAGTTCTCCCAGCACCAGTAGTTGAAGAGGCTATGTTTATTCCATTGTATGTCTTTAGCTCCTTTGTCGAATATCAGTTGGCTGTAAGAGTGCGGTTTTATTTCTGGGTCTTCAATTCTAATCCACTGGTCTTCCGATCTGTTTTTATACCAATACCATGCTGTTTTTGTTATGATGGCCTTGTAGTAGAGCTTGAAGTCTGGTATGGTGATACCTCCTGCACTATGTTTTTTGCCTAGAATTGCTTTGGCTATTCTAGGTTTTTTGCTGTTCCATATGAATTTATGGATTGGTTTCTCTATTTCAGTGAAGAATGTGGCTGGGATTTTGATAGGTATTGCATTGAATTTGTATAACAATTTGGGCAATATGGCCATTTTCACTATATTGATTCTGCCTACCCATGAGCATGGGAGGTCTTTCCATCTCCTTGTGTCTTCTTTGATTTCCCTTATTAGATTTTTGTAGTTTTCATTGAATAGGTCCGTCACATCCTTGGTTAAGTTGATCCTTAGGTACTTTATTCTTTTTTTGGCTACTGTAAATGGAATTGTTTCCATAATTTCCTTTTCTGTTTGTCTATTGCTGGTGTACAGAAAAGCTGCTGACTTTTGTGGATTGATTTTGTATCCTGCTACTTTGCCAAATTGGTTTATTAGATGTAGGAGTTTGGGTACTGAATTTTTTGGGTCCTTGAGATATAAGATCATGTCGTCTGCGAATAGGGATAACTTGATTTCTTCCTTGCCGATGTGGATCCCTTTGATGTCCTCCTCTTGCCTTATTGCTATGGCTAGGGATTCCAGTACTATGTTGAACAGAAGTGGGGAGAGTGGGCATCCTTGTCTTGTTCCTGTGTTTAGGGGAATGATTTAAGTTTCTCTCCATTTAATATGATATTAGCAGTTGGTCTGTTGTATATGGCTTTTATTGTTTTGAGGAATGTTCCATCTATTCCTGTTCTCTCCAAAGCTTTTAATAGGTATGGATGTTTTATTTTGTCGAAGGCTTTTTGGGCATCGACTGAGATAACAATGTGATTCTTGATTTTAGTTCTGTTTATGTGGTGAATTACATTGATTGATTTACGGATGTTGAACCATCCTTGTGACTGAGGGATGAAGCCTACTTGGTCATGATGTATGATATTCTTGATCACTTTCTGGATCCTGTTAGCTAATATTTTATTGAGGAGCTTTGCATCTGTGTTCATTAGTGATATTGGTCTGTAGTTCTCTTTTTTTGTTGGATCTTTGCCTGGTTTGGGGATGAGTATGATATTAGCTTCGTAGAATGAGTTCGGGATTTCTCCCTCCGTTTCTATTTCGCGGAAGAGTTTGAGGAGTATTGGAATTAGCTACTCACTAAAGGTTTTGTAGAATTCATTGGTGAATCCATCTGGGCCTGGGCTTTTCTTAGTAGGGAGGTTCTTGATTACCTCCTGTATCTCACCGTAAGTTATTGGTTTATTTAGTTGATTTATTTCTTCTTGGTTCAGTTTGGGCAGCTTGTACTTCTCTAAGAATTGATCCATTTCTGTAAAATTATTGTTTTTTGTTGAGTAGAGGTTTTGGAAATAGCTCCTTATGATTGTTTGAATATCGTGTGTACTTGTTGTAATTTTTCCTGTGGAGTCCCTGATTTTACGAATATGAGTCTCTTCTCTTCTTTTTTTTGTGAGTCTTGCAAGGGGTCTGTCAATTTTGTTTATTTTCTCAAAGAACCAGCTTTTAGTCTTATTTATTTGTTGAATGGTCTTTCTATTTTCAATCAGATTTATCTCTTCTTTAATCTTTGTAATCTCTCCCCTCCTAGTCGTTTTAGATTCTGTCATTTCTTGTTTCTCCAGTTGTTTTAGTTTCATCGTGAGGGTATTCACCTGCTCTGCTTCCATTCTTTTAATGTGGGTACTGAGTGCAATGATCTTGCCCCTCAGTACTGCCTTAGCTGTGTCCCATAGGTTTCTTTGTGATGTGTTTTCTTTGTCATTGTGGCTTATGAATTCGTTGATTTCATCTTTAATTTGATCTGTGGCCCAAGTGTTGGATAGCAGCGTGGGGTTTAGCCTCCAAGAGTGTGTATAGGCTCTGTGGTATCCTTTGTTGTTGAGGGTTACCTTTAATCCACTGTGATCAGATATAATACATGGGATGATGTCAATACTTTTGTATTTGCTGAGGTTCTTTGTGTGGGCTATGACGTGGTCTATTTTGGAATATGATCCATGGGCTGCTGAAAAGAAGGTGTATTGGGTCTCTGTAGGGTGGAAGGTTCTATATAGGTCTGTTAGATCCATTTGGGAAATGGTGTTATTTAGGTCCTCAGCTCCCTTACTAATCCTCTGGGTGTTGGATCTGTCTCTTGGAGAGAGAGGAGTATTAAAGTCACCCACTATGATTGTGTTTGCATCTATCTTGCTCTGTAATTCTGTGAGAATTTGCTTGACATATCTCGGGCCTCTTTTGTTCGGTGAGTATACATTTATCACCGTGATGTCTTGATTCTGGATTTTTCCTTGTATTAATATGTAGTGTCCTTCTTTGTCTTTTTGAGTGGACTTTAAAGAGAAATCCAGCTTGTCTGAGATCAGAATGGCTACACCTGCCGTTTTGGTGGGTGCATTTGCTTGGTAGATCTTGCTCCATCCTTTCATTCGAAGCCTGTTTTTGTCCCTTGCTGTAAGGTGGGTCTCTTGTAGACAGCAGATGTCAACTTTTTGTTTGCGGATCCATTCTGCCAGTCTGCTCCTCTTGATCGGGGAGTTTAAGCCATTTATATTTAAAGAGATCAAGGATAAGGGTGTTTTTTCTCCTTCCATTTTCTTGTTGGGCTGTTTTTTCCTGTTTTTTTTTTCTTCTTGTCTTTAGTGAGCTGGTCTTTCTGCTGGACTTTGGCTATTGAAGTTTCTTTCTGATTCTGTCTGTGTGTCTTTTACGATCTCTGTTGTGTGGGCTTCCCCTCTTAATATTCGCTGTAGGGCTGGTTTTTTATTCACATACTCCTTTAGCTCCTCTTTGGTGTGGAAAGATCTGGTTCTCCCTTCGAATGTGAACTCCAGTTTCGCTGGATATTTGATCCGAGGTTGTAAATTGTTATTCTGAAGTACTTGGATGGTGTTCTTCCACTCACTTCGAGCGTGGTAAGTTTGTGTGGATAAGTCGGATGTTATTCGAATCCTCTTCCCATTGAAAAAAGTTTCCTTCTTCGCTTTGGCTGAATTCAGAATTTGCTCTTTAATCTTGAGGTCTGTAGTCTTGAATATTATGTACCTTGGGGTGGTTTTCCTGGGGTCTGGCCTGCCAGGTGTCCTATAGGCTTCGGTTACCTGGATGGGGTCCCCTGTGAGATTGGGGGAGTTTTCTGCAATAACTTTATTGAGAACATGATTAAGCCCTCTGCTCTGATATTCGGCTCCTTCTTCTATTCCAATTATGCGCAGATTATATCTCTTGTCTTTGTCCATTAGTTCCTGGATTAATCTTCCCTGAAGCTTCACCTTTTCTTGGAGTGTGGTCATTTTCTGGTTGTTGTCAGCTGCTTCATCGTCCAGGCGAGAGATTCTGGATTCCTTATGGTCCACTCTTTGTGTTATGGTTTCAATTGCGGAGTTTATGGATGTCAGAGAGCTATTCATGGTTGTCATATCAGCTCTGATCGTGGAAATTTCTTCCTTTAAAGAGTTGTATTTTAAATCTATTTTTTCATGCATTTCAATTCTCAGGTGTGGAGATTTTCTTTAAAGGCGGCTTGCATTGTATCCATTTTTGCTTCCATTTCTTTAAACGAGGCTTGCATTGTATCCAGTTTTGCTTCCATTTCTTTCTTGGCTTCCTGGGTGTCCTTCCAGATTTCTGCTCTAAACTCCTGGAATTGTTTTCTGATTTCATTTCTGACGGTTTCGATCATTCCTGTTAACATGTCCTCATTTGCTTTTTTATTCTCCATCTCCTCTTCAGTCGTGCTGCTTTTTGGAGCTGGCGAGTTGGCTTGTCCTTTGATGAACTGAGTTATGATTCTTTGTGATTTGCGCATCTGGAGGTCTGTGTAGATCTTCCCTCCCTTCTGTGTAGGCGTGTCTATGGCAGCAGGTGCTGTCGCTGTGGCCCCGCCCACCAGTGCAGGGCACGCCTACCAGAGCGGGCGCTTTCGCTGGGGCCCTGCCCTCCTGTGCACTGTGAGTCCCCTACAACAGGCACTTTAGTGGGGTCTGCCTCCCAGAGCGAGCCCTGGGTTGTTGGGTTGTGCTTGCGCCCTCCCGCGAGTCCGTTGGGGGGGGAGGCAGTATTGTGGGGCCCAGTGGGATCAACTGTCTGGGTGTGGCTTGGCACCCTCAGACCTCGCCTCCGCTGCGAGGAGGGGGAACGAGATCAGGCTCAGGTGACCCTGCTGGGCTGGTATTGCCCACCAGCGCCTGTGATTTTAGTTGTAAGAGTCCGCAAGGTCTAGGCGCCTCGGGTGGGGCTTGCCCTGCCGGCCGTCCCCGCCCCTGTTGGGAAGGGGACGGGGCCGGTTCTGCCAGTTCAGGAACCTTTGGGGGCTTGGGGCTGTTCTGCCCTTCCCCTGCTAGACTGGCTTCCCAGCGCCTGATGGGAGCTTCCCGCCTGATTTGGGGGTCCTTTGTTCCCACGGGAGTGGGGAGGAGGAGGGAGAGAGATATACCTTCTTTGTCGGGCTTGGGTCTCCCATTGGGGGAAGGGGTTATGGGGGACTCACTTTTGCTGCTTTGTGTGTGTGTCCCGCGCCGCCGTTGGCCCTTCAGGGGTTGGCAAAGTGTCGTGGTGGCTTCCCCCGTTCCCTCTTTCTGCCTCGCTGGGTTCCCTTGTCCGAATCCGGTGTGGACCCGAACTTCTCGTCGCTGCCGGGTGTGTCTTGGTCCGCACCCTGCTTTGTGTCCGTGGGGTCTCCCGCTATATGGATTCTGCGCTCCTGGCAACCTGTCTGCCGATCGCCGGGTTTCCCTTTCCCAGCCTGACCCTGTTTGGGCCAGGGTCGGCTGGTGGGGGGAGGGTGCCCCTATGAATCTCCAGCTCCGTGTAGGTTTTCGGTTCTTCTTTTTTGCTCCTTTTTGTTTTCCTGCGTTTCTCCACTGCTTCTGGATGCTGGTTTTGCTGGGTTCTTGGTGGAGTGTTGGGTGTTGGAGTTCCAGCTCACTATTCAGTTGGTGCGAGTCGGGGTGTCTCCCTATTGTTTCAGCGCCATCTTTCTCCTCTCCAGTACTTAATTTATTAAGCTACTGCTTTTCTTAATATCAGTGGAGGTATTTACTGATAAACAGCTACCTATGTAGCATTTTCATGTCGTTCCTAAATGAGCTTTTATCTCTCTCCCCTCACCACAAATCAGATTTTTCTGAGGAGTTCCCAGTACATTATCCTTTCCCCTGTGTAATTACCTTAACAAGCTCCAGCTGTTTTTATTCTCAGAAGGGATACTCCCTGATATACTGCTGCCTACCCCCTTCGTAAGTGCAGGTACTAAATGAGCTTTTTTCTCTGTTCCCTCACCACAATCCAGATTCTTTTGGGGAGTTACCAGTACAGTAACCATACCAGGAAGTACTTAATTTATTAAGCTACTGCTTTCTTAATCTCAGTGGAGATATTTACTGATAAACAGCCACCTACGCAGCATGTTCATGTCGTTCCTAAATGAGCTTTTATCTCTTTCCCCTCACCACAAATCAGATTATTCAGAGGAGTTCCCAGTACATTATCCTTTCCCCTGTGTAATTACCTTAACAAGCTCCAGCTGTTTTTATTCTCAGAAGGGATACTTCCTGATATACAGCTGCCTACCCCCTTCGTAAGTGCAGGTCCTAAATGAGCTTTTTTCTCTGTTCCCTCACCACAATCCAGATTCTTTTGGGGAGTTACCAGTACAGTAACCATACCAGGAAGTACTTAATTTATTAAGCTACTGTGTTTCTAAATCTCAGTGGAGATATTTACTGATAAACAACTACCTACGCAGCATGTTAATGTCGTTCTTAAATGAGCTTTTATCTCTTTCCCCTCACCACAAATCAGATTATACTGAGGAATTCCCAGTACATTATTCTTTCCCCTGTATAATTACCTTAACACGCTCCAACTGTTTTTATTCTCAGAAGGGATACTCCCTAATATACAGCTGCCTACCACCTTTGTAAGTGCAGGTCCTAAATGAGCTTTTTTCTCTGTTCCCTCACGACAATCCAGATTCTTTTGGGGAGTTACCAGTAAAGTCACCATACCAGGAAGTACTTAATTTATTAAGCTACTGCTTTTCTTTATCTCAGTGGAGATATTTACTGATAAACAGCTACCTACGCAGCATGTTCATGTCGTTCCTAAATGAGCTTTTATCTCTCTCCCCTAACCACAAATCATATTCTTCTGAGGAGTTCCCAGTACATTATACTTTCCCCTGTGTAATTAAGCTCCAGCTGTTTTTATTCTCATAAGGGATACTCCCTGATATACAGCTGCCTTCCCCCTTCGTAAGTAAAGGTCCTAAATAAGCTTTTTTCTCTGGTCCCTCACCACAATCCAGATTCTTTTGGGGAGTTACCAGTAAAGTCACCATACCAGGAAGTACGTAATTTATTAACCAACTGCTTTTCTTAATCTCAGTGGACATATTTACTGATAAAGAGCTCCCTACACAGCATGTTCATGTTGTTCCTAAATGAGCTTTTATCTCTCTCCCCTCACCACAAATCAGATTCTTCTGAGGAGTTCCCACTACATTATCCTTTCCCCTGTGTAATTACCGTAACAAGCTCCAGCAGTTTTTATTCTCAGAAGGTTTACTCCCTGATATACAGCTGCCTACGCCCTTCGTAAGTGCAGGTCCTAAATGAGCTTTTATATCTGTTCCCTCACCACAATCCAGATTCTTTTGGAGAGTTACCAGTACAGTCGCCATACCAGGAAGTACTTAATTTATTAAGCTACTGCTTTTCTTAATCTCAGTGGACATATTTACTGATAAACAGCTACCTACGCAGCATGTTCATGTCGTTCTTAAATGAGCTTTTATCTCTTTCCCCTCACCACAAATCAGATTCTTCTGAGGAGTTCCCAGTACATTATACTTTCCCCTGTATAATTACCTTAACAAGCTCCAGCTGTTTTTATTCTTAGAAGGGATACTTCCTGATATACAGCTGCCTACCCCCTTCGTAAGTGCAAGTCCTAAATGAGCTTTTTTCTCTGTTCCCTCACCACAATAAAGATTCTTTTGGGTGTTACCAGTAAAGTCACCATACCAGGAAGTACGTAATTTATTAACCTACTGCTTTTCTTAATCTCACTGGACATATTTACTGATAAACAGCTACCTACGCAGCATGTCATGTCCTTCCTAAATGAGCTTTATCTCTCTCCCCTCACCACAAATCAGATTCTTCTGAGGAGTTCCCAGTACATTATCCTTTGCCCTGTGTAAGTACCTTAAGAAATTCCAGCTGTTTTTATTCTCAGAAGATTTACACCCTGATATACAGCTGCCTACACCCTTCGTAAGTGCAGGTCCTAAATGAGCTTATTTCTCTGTTCCCTCACCACAATAAAGATTCTTTTGGGGAATTACCAGTACAGTAACCATACCAGGAAGAACTTAATTTATTAAACTACTGCTTTTCTTAATCTCATTGGACACATTTACTGATAAACAGCTACCTACGCAGCATGTTCATGTCGTTCCTAAATGAGCTTTTATCTCTCTCCCCTCACCACAAATCAGATTCTTCTGAGGAGTTCCCAGTACATTATCGATTCCCCTGTGTAATTATCTTAAGAAGCTCCATCTGTTTTTATTCTCCGAAGGTTTACTCCCTGATATACAGCTGCCTACCCCCTTCGTAAGTGCAGGACCTAAATGAGCTTTTTCTCTGTTCCCTCACCACATTCCAGATTCTTTTGGGGAGTTACCAGTACAGTAACCATACCAGGAAGTACTTAATTTATTAAGCTACTGCTTTTCTTAATCTCATTGGAGATATTTACTGATAAACAGCTACCTATTCCGCATTTTAATGTCATTCCTAAATGAGCTTTTATCTCTCTCCCCTCACCACGAATCAGATTCTTCTGAGGAGTTCCCAGTACATTATCCTTTCACCTGTATAATTACCTTAACAAGCTCCAGGTGTTTTTATTCTCAGAAGGGATACTCCCTGATATACAGCTGCCTACCCCCTTTGAAAGTGCAGGTCCTAAATGAGCTTTTTTCTCTGTTCCCTCACCACAATCCATATTCTTTTGGGGAGTTACCAGTAAAGTCACCATACCAGGAAGTACTTAATTTTTTAAGCTACTGCTTTTTTTAATCTCAGTGGAGATATTTACTGATAAACAGCAAGTTATGCAGCCTGTTCATGTCGTTCTAAATGAGCTTTCATCTCTCTCCCCTCACCACAAATCAGATTCTTCTGAGGAGTTCCCAGTACATTATCCTTTCCCCTCTGTAATTTCCTTAACAAGCTCCAGCTGTTTTTATTCTCAGAAGGTTTACTCCCTGATATACAGCTGCATACCCCCTTCGTAAGTGCAGGTCCTAAATGAGCTTTTTTCTCTGTTCCCTCACCACAATCCAGATTCTTTTGGGGAGTTACCAGTACAGTAACCATACCAGGAAGTACTTAATTTATTAAGCTACTGCTTGTCTTAATCTCAGTGGAGATATTTACTGATAAACAGATCACTACGCAGCATGTTCATGTCGTTCCTAAATGAGCCTTTATCTCTCTCCCCTCACCACAAATCAGATTCTTCTGAGGAGTTCCCAGTACATTATCCTTTCCCCTGTGTAATTACCTTAACAAGCTCCAGCTGTTTTTATTCTCACAAGGTTTACTCCCTGATATACAGCTGCCTACACCCTTCCTAAGTGCAGGTCCTAAATGAGCTTTTTCTCTGTTCCCTCACCACAATCCAGATTCTTTTGGGGAGTTACCAGTACAGTACCCATACCAGGAAGTACTTAATTTATTAAGCTACTGCTTTTCTTAATCTCAGTGGAGATATTTACTGATAAACAGCTACCTACACATCATGTTCATGTCTTTCCTAAATGAGCTTTTATCTCTCTCCCCTCACCACAAATCAGATTCTTCTGAGGATTTCCCAGTACACTATCCTGTCCCCTGTGTAATTACCTTAACAAACTCCAGATGTTTTTATTCTCAGAAGGGATACTCCCTGATATACAGCTTGCCTACCCCCTTCGTAAGTGCAGGTACTAAATGAGCTTTTTTCTCTGTTCCCTCACCACAATCCCAGATTCTTTTGGGGAGTTACCAGTACAGTAACCATACCAGGAAGTACTTAATTTATTAAGCTACTGCTTTTTTTAATCTCAGTGGAGATATTTACTGATAAACAGCAACCTATGCAGCCTGTTCATGTCGTTCTAAATGAGCTTTCATCTCTCTCCCCTCACCACAAATCAGATTCTTCTGAGGAGTTCCCAGTACATTATCCTTTCCCCTCTGTAATTTCCTTAACAAGCTCCAGCTGTTTTTATTCTCAGAAGGTTTACTCCCTGATATACAGCTGCATACCCCCTTCGTAAGTGCAGGTCCTAAATGAGCTTTTTTCTCTGTTCCCTCACCACAATCCAGATTCTTTTGGGAGTTACCAGTACAGTAACCATACCAGGAAGTACTTAATTTATTAAGCTACTGCTTGTCTTAATCTCAGTGGAGATATTTACTGATAAACAGATCACTACGCAGCATGTTCATGTCGTTCCTAAATGAGCCTTTATCTCTCTCCCCTCACCACAAATCAGATTCTTCTGAGGAGTTCCCAGTACATTATCCCTTTCCCCTGTGTAATTACCTTAACAAGCTCCAGCTGTTTTTATTCTCAGAAGGTTTACTCCCTGATATACAGCTGCCTACACCCTTCCTAAGTGCAGGTCCTAAATGAGCTTTTGTCTCTGTTCCCTCACCACAATCCAGATTCTTTTGGGGAGTTACCAGTACAGTACCCACACCAGGAAGTACTTAATTTATTAAGCTACTGCTTTTCTTAATCTCAGTGGAGATATTTACTGATAAACAGCTACCTACTCATCATGTTCATGTCGTTCATAAATGAGCTTTTATCTCTCTGCCCTCACCACAAATCAGATTCTTCTGAGGAGTTGCCAGTACATTATCCTTTCCACTGTGTAATTACTTTAACAAAATCCAGCTGTTTTTATTCTCAGAAGGGATACTCCCTGATATACAGCTGCCTACCGCCTTCGTAAGTGCATATCCTAAATGAGCTTTTTTCTCTGTTCCCTTACCACAATCCAGATTCTTTTGGGGAGTTACCAGTAAATAACCATACCAGTAAGTTCTTAATTTTTTAAAGCTACTGCTTTTCTTAATCTCAGTGGAGATATTTACTGATAAACAGCTACCTACACAGCATGTTCATTTCGTTCCTAAATGAGCTTTTATCTCTCTCCTCTCACCACAAATCAGATTCTTCTGAGGAGTTCCCAGTACACTATCCTTTCAAT